>NW_024430054.1:0-7148 GCF_017639785.1 Mesocricetus auratus
TTTTTTATTTTCCATTTTAAATTTAGATAAGAAACAAGGTTGCTTCACAAGTCAGTACGAGGTCCCTCTCCCTTTCCCTCCCCTCCTCCTGTGCCCTCCCCCCATCCCCCCCCCGTTATCCCCTCATTCCCCCAGGGAGGGTGAGGCCCTCCATGGGGGTGTCCATAGTCTGTCATTTCATATAGGGCAGGGCCTAGACCCTTCCCCAAGAGTTCAGGGTGAGAGTGCACCTCACATTGTTCTATGGGAGTCCAGAGACCGTGTGTATACTTGGGATGGGTACTGATCTGCTGTCCAAGGCTCAATAGATTACCTAGGCCTCCTCACTGACACCCAGATTCAGGGGTCTTGATCAGTCCCATGCTGGATTCCCAGGCTGATGCCTGGGATTCAAGAAGTTAACCTTTGTCTGGTCAGCTGTTTCTGGGGGTTCAACCAGCCCAGTCTTAATCCCTTTGATCATCAGTCCTCCCTCTCTGATACTGGCTTTCTTGAGTTCAGCTCAGTACTTAACCAGCCAGTAAATGAAGTTTCTGTTTCCCAGACTCTCTGGCAATAGGATTGTAGGCTGGCACTCCCCAGATCTATGTCTAAAATCCATATATGAAGAGTACATGCCATGTTTCTCTTTTTGTGACTGGGTTACCTCACTCAGGATGGTTTCTTCTAGTGTCATCCATTTGCCTGCGAATCTCATGATTCCATTATTTTTTCTGCTGAATAGTACTCCATTGTGTAGATGTACCACATTTTCTCTATCCATTCTTCGGGTGAGGGACATCTAGGTTGCTTCCAAGTTCTGGCTATTACAAATAAAGCTGCTATGAACATAGTGGAACAGACATCTTTGTTATATGAATGGGCATCTTTTGGATATATGCCTAAGAGTGCAGTTGCTGGGTCTTGTGGTAGGTTTATTCCCATTTTTCTGAGGAATCTCCATACTGCTTTCCAAAGTGGCTGAACCAGTTGGCACTCCCACCAGCAATGGAGGAGTGTCCCCCTTTCACCACATCCTCTCCAGCATAAATTGTCATTGGTGTTTTTGATTTTAGCCATTCTGACAGGAGTGAGATGGTATCTCAGAGTTGCTTTGATTTGCATTTCCCGGATGGCTAAGGATGTTGAGCACTTTCTCAAGTGCCTCTCAGCCATTTTAGACTCCTCTATTGAAAACTCTCTATTTAGTTCTGCAGCCCACTTCTTAATTGGGTCCTTTGCTGTTTTGGAGACTTGCTTCTTGAGTTCTTTGTAAATTTTGGAGATCAACCCTCTGTCAGATGTGGGATTAGTGAATATTTTTCCCATTCTGTGGGCTGCCTTTTTGTCTTGCTGACTGTGTCCTTTGCCTTACAGAAGCTTCTCAGTTTCAGTAGGTCCCATTTATTAATTGTTGATCTCACTGTCTGTGCTACTGGTGTTATGTTCAGGAAGCTGTCTCCTGTACCAATTCTTTCAAGGGTACCACCCACTTTCTCTTCTAAGAGGTTCAGTGTGGCTGGATTTATGTTGAGGTCTTTGATCCATTTGGACTTAAGTTTTGTGCATGGCGATAAACATGGATCGATCCGCATTTTTCTACATGCCAGTCTCCAATTATGCCAGCACCATTTGTTGAAGATGCTTTCTTTATTCCATTGTATATTTTTAGCTTCTTTGTCGAAGATCAGATGTTCGTACGTGTGTGGGTTAATACCCGGATTTTCAATTCGATTCCATTGGTCTGCCTGTCTATTTTTGTGCCAATACCAAGCTGTTTTCAGGACTATAGCTCTATAATAGAGCTTGAGGTCAGGGATAGTGATGCCTCCGGACGTTGCC
Organism: Mesocricetus auratus; assembly: GCF_017639785.1. Lineage (NCBI taxonomy): Eukaryota > Metazoa > Chordata > Mammalia > Rodentia > Cricetidae > Mesocricetus > Mesocricetus auratus. Next base: position 1,822 of record NW_024430054.1, read on the forward strand.
TTGTTGAACAGGGTTGTTTTGGCTATCCTGGGTCTTTTGTTTTTCCATACAAAATTGATTATTGTTCTTTCAAGGTCTGTGAAGAATTGTGCTGGGATTTTAATGGGGATAGCATTGAATCTGTAGATTGCTTTTGGCAGGATTGCCATTTTTACTACATTGATCCTACCTATCCAAGAGCATGGGAGATCTTTCCATTTTCTGAGGGCTTCTTTAATTTCTTTCTTTAAAGATTCAAAGTTCTTACGATACAGGTCTTTCACTTGTTTGGTTAGCGTTACCCCAAGGTATTTTATGTTGTTTGTGGCAATTGTAAAGGGTGATGTTTCTCTGATTTCTCTTTCAGCCCTTTTATCATCTGTATATAGTAGGGCTACTGACTTTCTTGAGTTGATCTTGTAACCTGCCACTTTGCTGAAGGTGTTAATCAGCTGTAAGAGTTCCCTGGTAGAGTTCTTTGGGTCACTGATATAAACTATCATATCGTCTGCAAACAGTGAAAGTTTGACTTCTTCCTTCCCAATTTGTATCCCCTTGATCCCCCTTTGTTGTCGTATGGCTATAGCTAGAACTTCAAGTACCATGTTGAAAAGGTATGGAGAGAGTGGACAGCCTTGTTTTGTTCCTGATTTTAGAGGAATTGCGTTGAGTTTCTGTCCATTTAGTTTGATGTTGGCTGTTGGTTTACTGTATATGGCTTTTATTATGTTTAAGTATGTCCCTGTTATCCCAGATCTCTCCAAGACCTTTATCATGAAGGGATGTTGGATTTTGTCAAAGGCTTTTTCAGCATCTAGTGAGATGATCATGTGATTTTTGTTTTTCAGCTTGTTTATATGGTGGATTACGTTGATGGATTTTCGTATGTTGAACCATCCCTGCATCCCTGGGATGAAACCTACTTGATCGTGGTGAATGATTGTTTTGATGTGTTCTTGGATCCGATTTGCCAGTATTTTATTGAGTATTTTTGCATCAATGTTCATGAGGGATATTGGTCTGAAGTTCTCTTTCTTGGTTGTATCTTTGTGTGGCTTGGGGATCAAGGTTATTGAAGCCTCATAGAAAGAGTTTGGCAAAGACCCTTCTGCTTCTATTGTGTGGAACACTTTGAGAAGAATTGGTATAAGCTGTTCTTTGAATTTGTGGTAGAATTCTGCACTGAGGCCATCTGGACCTGGACTTTTTTTGGTTGGGAGACTTTTGATGACAGCTTCTATTTCCATAGGGGTTATAGGTCTATTTAAATTGCTTATCTGTTCTTGATTTAGTTTTGGCAAATGATAGCTGTCCAGGAAGTCATCCATTTCCTTTAAATTTTCGAATTTTGTGGAGTACAGGTTTTCAAAGTATGACCTAATGATTCTCTGGATTTCCTCAGAGTCTGTTGTTATGTCCCCCTTTTCATTTCTGATTTTGTTAATTTGCGTGTTCACTCTCTGCTGTTTGGTAAGTTTGGACAAAGGTTTGTCTATCTTGTTGATTTTCTCAAAGAACCAACTCTTCGTTGCATTGATTCTTTGTATTGTTTTCCTGGTTTCTACTTTGTTGATTTCAGCCCTCAATTTGATTATTTCCTGGCGTCTACTCCTCCTGGGGGAGTTTGCTTCTTTGTGTTCTAGAGCTTTTAGCTGTGATGTTAATTCTCTGGTATAACTGTTTTCCTGTTTCTTCATGTGAGCACTTAGTGCTATGAACTTCCCCGTAGCACTGCTTTCAAAGTGTCCCATAGGTTTGGGTATGTTGTGTCTTCATTCTCATTGAGTTCGAGGAAGTCTTTAATTTCTTTTTTTATTTCCTCTTTGACCCAGGGATGGTGCAGTTGAGCATTATTCAATTTCCATGAGTTTGTAGGTTTTCTGCACTTTGTGTTGTTGTTGAATTCTAGTTTTAAGGCATGGTGGTCTGATAAGATGCATGGAGTTATTCCAATTTTTTTGTAGCTGCTGAGGTTTGATATGTTGCCAAGTATGTGGTCGATTTTTGAGAAGGTTCCATGTGGTGGTGAGAAGAAGGTATATTCTTTTTTATGTGGATGAAATGTTCTATAGATATCTGTTAATCCCAGTTGGGTCATTACTTCTATTAGACCCTTTGCTTCTTTGTTGAGTTCCTGTCTGGTATTCTTGTCTAGTGGTGAGAGTGGTGTGTTGAAATCTCCCACTATAACTGTGTGGGGCTTTAGATGAGATTTAAGTTCTAATAATGTTTCTTTAACGAATGTGGATGCCTTTGTATTGGGGGCATAGATGTTCAGGATAGACACTTCGTCTTGGTGGGTTTCACCAGTGATGAGTATGTAATGACCTCCTTCATCTCTTTTGATTGATTTTATTTTAAAGTCTAGTTTGTTAGATATTAGGATTGCTACCCCTGCTTGTTTCTTGGGTCCATTTGATTGAAAAATTTTTTCCCAACCTTTAACTCTCAAGTAATGTCTGTCTTTGAGGGTGAGGTGTGTTTCTTGTATGCAGCAGAAGGAAGGGTTCTGTCTTCGAATCCATTCTGCTAGTCTGTGTCTTTTTATGGGTGAGTTAAGGCCATTAATATTGAGGGATATTAATGACCATTGATTGCTCATCCTTCTTCGATTTGCGATGGTTGTTGTTGGTGGAATTATGGGTGGAATTTCGCCCCTTTGTTCTTTTGGCTGTTGGTAGAGAGGGATTCTCTAATGCTTATGTTTTTCTGGTTGTAGTTAGCTTCCTTGGGTTGGAGTTTTCCTTCCAAAATTTTCTGTAGGGCTGGGTTAGTGGACACATATTGGTTGAATCTAGTTTTGTCATGGAATATCTTGTTTTCTCCGTCTATAGTGATTGAGAGCTTTGCCGGGTATAGTAGTCTGGGCTGGCATCCATGGTCTCTTAGTGTAGGTAGAATATCTATCCAGGACCTTCTGGCTTTCAGAGTTTCCATGGAGAAATCAGGTGTAATTCTGATAGGTCTGCCTTTATATGTTACTTGACCTTTTTCCTTAGCTGCTCTTAATATTCTTTCTTTATTCTGTATGTTTGGGGTCTTGATTATTATGTGGCGAGGGGATTTTTTTTGTGGTCCACTCTATTTGGTGTTCTGTAGGCTTCTTGTACCTTCATTGGCATGTCTTTCTTAAGGTTGGGAAAGTTTTCTTCTATGATTTTGTTGAATATGCCTTCTGCCCCTTTGAGGTGGATTTCTTCTCCTTCTTCTATACCTATTATTCTTAGGTTTGGTCTTTTCATGGTGTCCCATAATTCCTGGATGTTTTGTGTTAAGGATTTGTTGGATTTAAGGTTTTCTTTGGTTGATAAATCCATTTCTCCTAATGTATCTTCAACACTTGAGATTCTCTCTTCCATCTCTTCTATTCTGTTGGTAATGCTTGTATTGGTAGTGCCTGACTGTTTGTCCAGCTTTTCTATTTTCTGCCTTTCTTCAGATTGTGTTTTTTTTAGTGTCTCTATTTCAGTTTTCAACCCTTGCAGCATTTGCATTGCTTCTTGCAATTTTCTGTTTATCTGTTCGTCCGTTTGTTGCCTTTTATGAATTTTTTGGTTTGTTCTTTCTTCCATTTCTTGCATTTTTTGGTTTGCTTTTTGTTCCATTTCTTGGATTTTGTGCTTTGTTTCTTCTTCCCTTTCCTGCCTTTTTTGGTTTGTTTCTTCCTCCATTTTTTTTATTTTTTGCTTTGTTTTTTCTACCATTTCTTGCATTTTTTGCTTTGTTGCTTCTTCCATTTCCTGCCTTATTTGGTATGTTTCTTCTTCTAATTCTTGCATTTTTTGCTTTGCTTTTTCTTCCATTTCTTGCATTTTTTGCTTCATTTCTTCTTCCATTTCGTGCCGTTTTTGGTTTGTTTTTTCTTCCAATTCTTGCATTTTTTGGTTTGTTTTTCTTCCATTTCTTGCATTTTTTGGTTTGTTTTTCTTCCATTTCTTTGAGGGATTTTCCAATATCCTCTTTTAGGGCCTCTATCATTTTCATGAAAGTGCTTTTAAGATCGTTCTCTTCTGCTTCCTTCGCGTTTGAATATTGGGGTCTTGCTGGTGTGGAGTCTCTAGAATCTGGCGGTGTCATATTTGTTTTTCTGTTGCTGACTGTGTTTTTGTATTGTCTCTTTCCCATCTCTTCTTTTAGTGGGTGCAGAAAGAGACCCTTCCTGGTCTGGGGACCAGAGTTCCCTTTGGTGGGTGCTAGTAAGTCCAGTAATCTGGTGGTTCTTCTATGCCTTGTCCAAATGCTGGTCCGTGGGTAGAGAAGAAGAACAGGAATCTGGGGCGCTTAGCCTCCTACCTGGTCCCCTGGACCCTATGCTGGGTCCTGTTGTACCTGATCCGGAACAGCTACTCCCCTGGTCTCCCTGGTTCCTGTAGTTTCCTGGTCTCTTTGGTGGGAGAGAAGATCTGGAGTCTGGGGTGCTTGGCTCCCGCCGGGATTGGGAGCTCTGTGCAGTTCCCAGGCGATCTGCAGGCTCTGGAACTCAGGCTGGGAAGCTGGCCTGTTTACCTGATGATGCCAGAGGGACAGCTACTTCCCTGTACTCCCAGCCTCCTCTCCTTTCCTGGAATCGTTGGTGGGAGAGAAGATCTGGAGTCTGGGGTGCTTTGCTCCCGCCGGTATTGGGAGCTCTGTGCAGTTCCCAGGCGATCTGCAGGCTCTGGAACACAGGCCGGGAAGCTGGCCTGTTTACCTGATGCTCCCTCCGGGATTGGGAGCTCTGTGCAGTTCCCAGGCGATCTGCAGGCTCTGGAACACAGGCCGGGAAGCTGGCCTGTTTACCTGATGCTCCCACCGGGATTGGGAGCTCTGTGCAGTTCCCAGGTGATCTGCAGGCTCTGGAACACAGGCCGGGAAGCTGGCCTGTTTACCTGGTGCTCCCGCCGGGATTGGGAGCTCTGTGCAGTTCCCAGGCGATCTGCAGGCTCTGGAACACAGGCCGGGAAGCTGGCCTGTTTACCTGATGCTCCCGCCGGGATTGGGAGCTCTGTGCAGTTCCCAGGCGATCTGCAGGCTCTGGAACTCAGGCCGGGAAGCTGGCCTGTTTACCTGATGATGCCAGAGGGACAGCTACTTCCCTGTACTCCCAGCCTCCTCTCCTTTCCTGGAATCGTTGGTGGGAGAGAAGATCTGGAGTCTGGGGTGCTTTGCTCCCGCCGGGATTGGGAGCTCTGTGCAGTTCCCAGGAGATCTGCAGGCTCTGGAACACAGGCCGGGAAGCTGGCCTGTTTACCTGATGCTCCCGCCGGGATTGGGAGCTCTGTGCAGTTCCCAGGCGATCTGCAGGCTCTGGAACTCAGGCCGGGAAGCTGGCCTGTTTACCTGATGATGCCAGAGGGACAGCTACTTCC
>NW_024430055.1:0-29546 GCF_017639785.1 Mesocricetus auratus
CAACTACTACTATTATCATTTTTTTAATTTTTTATTTATTATTATTATTTTTTTATTTTCCATTTTAAATTTAGATAAGAAACAAGGTTGCTTCACAAGTCAGTTCGAGGTCCCTCTCCCTTTCCCTCCCCTCCTCCCGTGCCCTCCCCCCATCCCCCCCGTTATCCCCTCATTCCCCCAGGGTGAGGCCCTCCATGGGGGTGTCCATAGTCTGTCATTTCATATAGGGCAGGGCCTAGACCCTTCCCCAAGAGTTCAGGGTGAGAGTGCACCTCACATTGTTCTATGGGAGTCCAGAGTCTGTGTGTATACTTGGGATGGGTACTGATCTGCTGTCCAAGGCTCAATAGATTACCTAGGCCTCCTCACTGACACCCAGATTCAGGGGGTCTTGATCAGTCCCATGCTGGATTCCTAGGCTGATGCCTGGGATTCAAGAATTAACCTTTGTCTGGTCAGCTGTTTCTGGGGGTTAAACCAGCCCAGTCTTAATCCCTTTGATTATCAGTCCTCCCTCTCTGATACTGGCTTTCTTGAGTTCAGCTCACGACTTAACCAGCCACTAAATGAAGTTTCTGTTTCCCAGACTCTCTGGCCATAGGATTGTAGGCTGGCATTCCCCAGATCTATGTCTAAAATCCATATATGAGAGAGTACATGCCATGTTTCTCTTTTTGTGACTGGGTTACCTCACTCAGGATGGTTTCTTCTAGTGTCATCCATTTGCCTGCGAATCTCATGATTCCATTATTTTTTCTGCTGAATAGTACTCCATTGTGTAGATGTACCATATTTTCTCTATCCACTCTTCGGGTGAGGGACATCTAGGTTGATTCCAAGTTCTGGCTATTACAAATAAAGCTGCTATGAACATAGTGGAACAGACATCTTTGTTATATGAATGGGCATCTTTTGGATATATGCCTAAGAGTGGAGTTGCTGGGTCTTGTGGTAGGTTTATTCCCATTTTTCTGAGGAATCTCCATACTGATTTCCAAAGTGGCTGAACCATTTGGCACTCCCACCAGCAATGGAAGAGTGTCCCCCTTTCACCACATCCTCTCCAGCATAAATTGTCATTGGTGTTTTTGATATTAGCCATTCTGACAGGAGTGAGATTGTATCTCAGAGTTGCTTTGATTTGCATTTCCCGGATGGCTAAGGATGTTGAGCACTTTCTCAAGTGCCTCTCAGCCATTTTAGACTCCTCTATTAAAAACTCTCTATTTAGTTCTGCAGCCCACTTCTTAATTGGGTCCTTTGCTGTTTTAGAGACTTGCTTCTTGAGTTCTTTGTAAATTTTGGAGATCAACCCTCTGTCAGATGTGGGATTAGTGAATATTTTTTCCCATTCTGTGGGCTGCCTTTTTGTCTTGATAACTGTGTCCTTTGCCTTACAGAAGCTTCTCAGTTTCAGTAGGTCCCATTTATTAATTGTTGATCTCACTGTCTGTGCTACTGGAGAAGGTTCCATGTGGTGTTGAGAAGAAGGTATATACTTTTTTATGTGGATGAAATGTTCTATAGATATCTGTTAATCCCAGTTGGGTCATTACTTCTATTAGACCCTTTGCTTCTTTGTTGAGTTTCTGTCTGGTATTCTTGTCTAGCGGTGAGAGTGGTGTGTTGAAATCTCCCACTATAACTGTGTTGGCTTTAGATGAGATTTAAGTTCTAATAATGTTTCTTTAACGAATCTGGATGCCTTTGTATTGGGGGCATAGATGTTCAGGATAGACACTTCATCTTGGTGGGTTTCACCTGTGATGAGTATGTAATGACCTCCTTCATCTCTTTTGATTGATTTTATTTTAAAGTCTAGTTTGTTAGATATTAGGATTGCTACTCCTGCCTGTTTCTTGGGTCCATTTGATTGAAAAATTTTTTTCCCAACTTTAACTCTCAAGTAATGTCTGTCTTTGAGGGTGAGGTGTGTTTCTTGTATGCAGCAGAAGGAAGGGTTCTGTCTTCGAATCCATTCTGCTAGTCTGTGTCTTTTTAAGGGTGAGTTAAGGCCGTTAATATTGAGGGATATTAATGACCATTGATTGCTCATCCTTCTTCGATTTGCGATGGTTGTTGTTGCTGGAATTATGGGTGGAATTTCACCCCTTTGTCCTTTTTGCTGCTGGTAGAGAGGGATTCTCTAATGCTTATGTTTTTCTGGTTGTAGTTAGCTTCCTTGGGTTGGAGTTTTCCTTCCAAAATTTTCTGTAGGGCTGGGTTAGTGGACACATATTGGTTGAATCTAGTTTTGTCATGGAATATCTTGTTTTCTCCGTCTATAGTGATTGAGAGCTTTGCCGGGTATAGTAGTCAGGGCTGGCATCCATGTTCTCTTAGTGTAGGTAGAATATCTATCCAGGACCTTCTGGCTTTCAGAGTTTCCATGGAGAAATCAGGTGTAATTCTGATAGGTCTGCCTTTATATGTTACTTGACCTTTTTCCTTAGCTGCTCTTAATATTCTTTCTTTATTCTGTATGTTTGGGGTCTTGATTATTATGTGGCAAGGGGATTTTTTTGTGGTCCACTCTATTTGATGTTCTGTAGGCTTCTTGTACCTTCATTGGAATGTTTTTCTTAAGGTTGGGAAAGTTTTCTTCTATGATTTTGTTGAATATGCCTTCTGCCCCTTTGAGGTGGATTTCTTCTCCTTCTTCTATACCTATTATTCTTAGGTTTGGTCTTTTCATGGTGTCCCATAATTCCTGGATGTTTTGTGTTAAGGATTTGTTGGATTTAAGGTTTTCTTTGGTTGATAAATCCATTTCTCCTAATGTATCTTCAACACTTGTGATTCTCTCTTCCATCTCTTTTATTCTGTTGGTAATGCTTGTATTGGTAGTGCCTGACTGTTTGTCCAGCTTTTCTATTTTCTGCCTTTCTTCAGATTGTGTTTTTTTTTAGTGTCTCTATTTTTCAACCCTTGCAGCGTTTGCATTGCTTCTTGCAATTTTCTGTTTATCTGTTCGTCCGTTTGTTGCCTTTTATGAATTTTTTGGTTTGTTCTTTCTTCCATTTCTTGCATTTTTTGGTTTGCTTTTTGTTCCATTTCTTGGATTTTGTGCTTTGTTTCTTCTTCCATTTCCTGCCTTTTTTGGTTTGTTTCTTCCTCCATTTTTTTCATTTTTTGCTTTGTTTTTCTACCATTTCTTGCATTGTTTCTTCTTCCATTTCCTGCCTTTTTTGGTATGTTTCTTCTTCTAATTCTTGCATTTTTTGCTTTGTTTTTTCTTCCATTTCTTGCATTTTCTTCTTCTATTATTATTTTTGTAGTTATTATCATAATTATCATTTTTAACTTAACTTTTCAGTAGAGATTTTCTGTGCAGTCCTGAATTACTTAGAACTCTATTTACAGATGTGTCTGGCCTCACACACAGAAATTCCCCTGCTTCTTCTTCTTAACTGTTGGGATTAAAGACACACATTTTCTTTTTATTTTTTAGGTTAGAAACAATGTTTCACATGTCAATCCCAGCTCCCTGTATTCCCCATCTTCCCTTGCCCTCCCCACGAGATTCCCCAATCCCCCACCCAATCTCCACTCCAATCCCCTGTGAGGATGGGGACCTCCATAGTGGATCTCCAGTGACTGTCATTTCATCCAGGGCAGAGGCTAGGCCCTCCCCCAACGGTCTCAGCTAAGCAATACCCCCATAGTGTGGCATGGGCACTCAAAGAATATTTTTACTCCTGGGATAAATACTACTCAAGGCCCCATAGATTACCTAGTCCTCCTCACTGGTACCCACATTCAGGTTGTCTGGGTCAATCCCATGCTGTTCACACAGCCAACAATCTGGGGTCCAAGTGCTACCACATGTTCAGGGCTGGTGAGTTAAACCAGCCCAATCTTAACTCCTAGGCCAATCAGTTCTCTCTGACACTGGATTCCTGGATTTCAGCACAGTGTTTATCTGTGGATATCTGGTTCTGGTTTCATCAGATTCTGGATGATGGTTCTGTTTCCTAGACTCTCTGGCAGTGGGACTGTATGCTGGCAATCCCCTGATTCATGTTTAAAATCCATAAGATAGTGAGTACATACCGTGTTTCTATTTTTGTGACTGAGTTGCCTCACTCAAGATGGTTTATTCTAGTGCCATCCATTTGCCTGCAAATGCCTAGATTCCATTTTTTTGGCTTAATAGTAATCCGTTATGTAAATTCACCACATGGTCTAAATCCACTCTTGAATCGAGGTGCATCTAGGTTGCTTCCAGCTTATGGCTATTAAAAATAATGCTGCTGCCAGGCGGTGGTGGCACACGCCTTTAATCCCAGCACTCGGGAGGCAGAGGCAGGCGGATCTCTGTGAGTTTGAGGCCGGGCTGTACCGATAGCCTCCAAAACAATACAGAGAAACCCTGTCTCGTTACAACAAAAAAATAATAATAATGCTACTATGAATATAGTGGAATGGACTCATGAGGGCCTGTATGTCATCAGTGCAGTTGTGTGGATTCGCCAGATCACCTGTCAACCTCACCTTGTCAGGCATTCTGCAACACTGCCAGCTGCCCCAGACTCTGTCGAGTAAGGTGCCCAGTTATTTTTGTACATTACAACAGTTACTGATGATTTTATTATTATTGTTATATTTGTGAATGTACTGAAAGGAAAAGGAACCTGCTGAAATCTTTGTTGGGCTTGTCAACTTATCCCTGTAACTTTACCTGTCATTTTGGTCCTGGACTCTTGTCCTTCAGCCTTAACTAAGGGCTAAGGGACCAAGAGGCAGTTTCATACATGTTTGTATTGATGAGAAGACTGCTGTGTGACACTCTGAAAGCAGGTTTGCACAGAGTGGGTCACCATAAAGGCATCCGATCAGACCTCGGGCCAGAAGAAGCCACGGCAGAGCGATGACTGCACTGTGCTTGTGGATTGGTCACCCTGGCTTCTGGAAGTCTTCGTCCTCTCTAGAGTTGTTGTCAGCTTGTTCTCCAACTTCACTAGCATTTGACTGACTCCTAGGTGTAGTCTTCTGTTCATGAACTGGAAGTCATCTCGAACATTCCAGTGTGGAGATTTCAATCTCAGATTTACAGTCTGGGAACACATAAGAACTTCCAAGAAGCCCTGCTAGATAGCCATATTCTTGGAAAGTTGATCTCTGTCACAGCCGAGTTCCTGGAGTTATCTAAGAAGAAGGCAAAGGCTCTTTGTTGCAGGGGTGTGAAGTGTATGTATTGAATCATGTTGGTGGATTGTTGGGGCACGAGGCCTGCCCCTTTTAGAAGATGGTAGATTGTATGTCTCCAAGACTGTGTTCTATACACATCAATGCTTCAAGGCCATTCTGTGCAAACATTTTGAATTATATAATCAAACAGGAGGAAACTGTGCAATTTTGAGGGACACCTAATTCACATCGGTCAGGGAATTTTCTTCCACTCCTTGCTTTATGCTCCAAAATATGTGTTGAGGAACTCGTATTTAATCTTGCAGACCTCTGATCACCTCCTGCTGAGTCACTGACATAAAGGTAAAACACAAACCATGGGAGGGGAGGGGGAAGAAAACCCCAGCCTTTTGTAATAAATATCCAGCCATTTCATTATTTAAAATAAAAGATTACCAATTTTACTATGTTGATCTTTCCTATCCAAGAGCATGCAAGATCTTTCCACATTCTGGTGTCTTGTTTAATTTCTTTCTTTAAAGACTCAAAGTTCTTGCTATATAGGTCTTTCCCTTTTTTTCTTAGAGTTACCCCAAGGTATTTTATGTTGTTTGTTTCTATTGTAAATTGCAATGTTTCTCTGATTTCTTTCTCAGCCCTTGTATTGTCTGTACAAAGTAGGGCTCCACATTTTCTTCAGTTGATCTTGTATCCTGACACTTTGCTGAAAGTATTTATCAGCAGCAGGAGTTCCCTGGCAGAGTTTTTTGGGTCACTTATGTAAACTATTATATCATCTGCAAATAGGGAAAGTTTGACATCTTTCTTACCAATTTGTATTCCCGTGATCTCCTTTTGTTGTCATATTGATCTAGCTAGAACTTCAAATATAATATTAAAGAGGTATGGACAGTGGACAGCCTTGTCTTTTTCCTGATCTTAGAGAAATTGCATTGAGTTTCTGTCCATTTAGTTTGATGTTAACTGTTGGTTTGTTGTACATAGCTTTTATTATGTTGACATAAGTTCCTGTTATCCCAGATCTCCCCAAGTCTTTTATCATAAAGGTTTGTTGGATTTTGTCAGAGACATTTTTAGCATCCAGTGAGATGATCATGTGATATTTGGTTTTCAGCTTGTTTATATGGTGGATTACATTTATTGATTTTCATATGTTGAACCAACTCTGCATACCTGGGAATAAGAATACTTGATCATGGTGGATGAGTTTTCTTACGTGTTCATTGATCCTATTTGCCTGTATTTTATTGAGCATTTTTCATTAATGTTCATGGGGGATATGGGTCTAAAGTTCTCTTTCTTAATTGTGTCTTTGTATGGTTACCAACATTATTGAAGCCTCGTAGATAGAGTTTGGCAAAGACCCTTCTGCTTCTATTGCATGGGATACTTTGATAAGCATTTGTATAAGCTATTCCTTGAATTTCTGGTAGAATTCTGCACTGAAACCATCCAATGCTGGGATTATTTTTGGTTGGGATACTTTAGATGACTGCTTCTATTTCCTTAGGTGTTATAGGTCTAGTTAAATTGCTAATTTATTCTTGATTTAATATTGTCAAGTGATATCTATCCAGAAAATTGTACATTTCCTTTAGATTTTCAAATTGTGTGGAGTACAGGTTTTCAAAGTCTGACCTGATGATTCACTGGATTTCCTCAGTTTCAGTAGTTATGCCACCCTTTTTGTTTTGATTTCATTAATTTGCATGTTCACACTGTGTTATTTGGTAAGTTTTGATAAATGTTTGTCTATCTTGTTGATTTTCTCAAAGAACCAACTCTTTGTAACATTGATTTTTTGTATTGTTTTCCTAGTTTCTGGTTAATTGATTTCGGCCCGCAATTTGAATATTTACAGGCATCTACTCCTCCCGGTTAGTTTGCTTCTTTCTGTTCTAGATATTTCAGGTGTGCTGCTAATTTTCTAGTGGAACTATTCTCCAGTTTCTTCATGTGTGCACATAGTGCTATGATCTTCCTGGCAGCACTTCTTTCGACGTATTCCATAATATTGGGTATGTTGTGTCCTTTTTCTCATTGAATTCAAAGTGTCTTTAATTTCTTTTTTATTTCTTCTATGACACGGGAATGGTGCAATAGTGCATTATTCAACTTCCATGAGTTTGTAGTGTTTCTCCAATTAGTTTTGTTGTTGAATTCTAATTTTCTAGCATGGTGGTCTGATAAAGTAGCTGCATATATTCTAATTATGTGTATCTGATGAGGTTTGATGTGTTGCCAAGTATGTGGTCAATTTTTGAGAAGATTCCATGTGACACTGAGAAGATTGTATATTCTTTTTTATTTGAGTTGAATGTTCTGTAAATGTCTGTTGATCCCAATTGGGTCATAACTTCTATTAATTCCTTTGCTTCATAAGTTTCTGTCTGGTATTTCTGTGTAGAGGTGAGAGTGGGGTATTGAAGTCTCCCACTATAAGTGTGTGAGGCTTAATATGTGATTTGAGTTTTAGTAATATTTATTTTATGAATGTGGTTACCTCTGTACTTGGGGCATAAATGTTCAAAATTGTAACTTCATCTTGGTGGATTTCTCCTGTGATGAGTATGAAGTGCCCTACTTAATCTCTTTTTATTGAATTTATTTTAAAATCTAATTTATTAGGTATTAGGGATTCTACCCCCGCTTGTTTCTTGGGTCCATTTGATTGGAAAAACTTTTCTGAACCCTTAACTTTGATGTAATGTCTGTCTTTGATGCTGACTTGTGTTTTTTATGCAGCAGAGAAATGACTTCTTTCTTTAAATACTTTCTGTTAGCCTGCATCTCCTTATCGGTGACTTAAGACAATCAATATTGAGGGATATTAATGACCATTGATTGCTCATTCTTGTTTGTTTTGAAATATTTGATGGTGGTGGAATTATATGTGGATTTCCACCTCTTTTCTTTTGTCTGTTGGTAATGTAGGATTATGTTTTGCCTATGGTTTCTGCTTGTAGTTAACTCTCTTGGATTTGCTTTTTCCTTGTTGAAATTTCTGTATGGCTGGGTTAGTCGATATGTATTTTTAAATCTAGTTTGTAATGGAATATATTGGTTTCTCCATCTATTGTGTTTGAAAGTTTTGCTGCATATAGCAATCTGACTTCTGCAGTCCCTTAGTGTTGATAGAATATCTATCCAGGACCTTCTGGATTTCAGAGTTTCCATGAAGAAGTCACGTTTGATTCTTTTGGTTTTGCCTTTGTATGTTACTTGGCTTTTTTCCTTTGCTGCTCTTAATATTCTTTTTTATTCTGCATATATGTGGTTTTTACTGTTATGTGGCAAGGGGATTTCCTTTTGTGGTCCACTCTATTTGCTGTTTTGTAGGCTTCGTGTATTTTCATTGGCATGTCTTTCTTTAAGTTGTGAAAGTTTTCTTCTATGATTTTGTTGAATATGTTTTCTGCCTCTTTGAGGTGGATTTTCTCACCTTCTTTTATATCTGTTATTCTTAGCTTTGATCTTTTCACGGTGTCCCATATTTCCTGGATATTTTGTGTTAGGGATTTGTTGGACTTAACATATTCTTTGGTCAATGAATCGATTTCTCCTGTTGTTTCTTGTAATTTTTGCTTTTTCTTTTCCTCTATTTCTTGCATTTTTTGAGTTTTTATTTTGTCTTTTCTTCTATTTCTTGCATTTTTTATTGTTTTTTCCTCCATTTCCTTCAAGTCTTACATTTTTTGGATTGTTTTCTTCGCCATTTCTTGAATTGTTTGATTTGATTTCTCTTCCATGTCCTTAAAAGAGATTTTCTCATATCTTATTTGAGGGCCTCTATTATTTTCATGAAGTTACTTTTATGGTCTTTCTCATCTGCTTTTTCAGCAATGGACTGTTCCGGTCTCAAGGGTGTAGATTCTCTAGTTTCTGGCGGTTTCATATTGGTTTTTCTGTTGGTACATGTAGTTTTGTATTGTCTCCAGTCCATCATTTCATCCTGTGGGTGCAGAAAGTGTCTCTTCCTCCACTGGTGGGCATGTGATCATGGTGCCTTTCCAGTTGATTGGAGCAGGTCCAATAACTTGGTGGCTTTCCTCCTGAATGGATGAAGGTTGTCATTGTGTCAGTAAGTTAGCAAAATCTGGGTAGGCTGGACCCTTGTCTTGCCTTCTCTGTGGGTGGAGATTGGGAGTTTGAAACTGGCAGTATCTGAGCAGGCTGAATCTCATCTGGCTGGAATCTGGATCTGCTGTTTGTGGTCCTCAGTGGTTCTGCTCAGACCACCAGAAAGGAGGCTGGAGACATACTCACACTTACCTCGCCTTTCCCTTTGGTGAAGGGTCACTTTGCCTTTTCAAGTTTAACTCTTTACCTAAGCAATTGTTATGACCTCTAGCAATGGGCACCAGAATAGCTAGAGTGCTTCACCCTAATTCAGAGAGTCCAAAGTATTTGCCTTCATTCTGAGAGATTGGTGGTCTATGCTAATTCCACCATTAAACATCCACATTAGGTTCCACTGGCAAACTGCCCATGGCAACACAGAACACTGACACGTGAGTGCACCTTTCTAATGCAGCCGAGAACACTGATCACAAGCACACCACTGGAATGCCAGCAGAGAACAGTGATCATCAGCATAACTCTGGAAATCCTGAAGTCAACTGCCATTACAGTTTTGAACAGGTCTTGTGAAGAAAAGTCTCACACAATCACTATTGGTTTGCCTCTTCCTGAAACCAGTTGCCATTGGAAGTCAGGCTCCACTGGCATATTCCCCTTGCCAGCAGAGAACACTGATCGGGAGCCTATCTTTCAAACATTGATCACTTCTTGGCCTGGAGGAAGTGTGCACAAGTCTTGGGAAGTAAAGACTCACACTATCACAATCGCTTACCATCTTCCAGATGCCAGTTGGCATGGGACATGTCCTTCAAGAGTCTTTGCCTGAAGTAAATTACTTAAGACAGTTTCCTCTGCTCAAATGTCTTAGAAATTACCTGCCAAGATGAGTGGAAAGAGGCCTATGGACCTCTTCTTGACTTTGGCCATTCGATGACATATTGTGGTCTCTCCGATCATGAACCACTATAAGCAACCAAGATGCAAAAGAGGAGATTTACACCCCATCCAAAGCCTGGAATATTTGACAAACAATATAACCCAGAGCTATTTGCCACATCCAAAACAGCTGCTACTGTCTCTGCCAAGAAAGAGTTTCAGAAACTCCCATGTGGACCAGGAGGCAGCCAAGAAATACAGGTGCATCAGATTCACTTGTTCGGGAAGAGCAGCTAGCCAGTACTATTATACAAACCCTCAACTATCTACAGACAGTTCAGACACTTCAAGCACCACGAAGAAGCTGAGACAGGCCAAGAAGGGAAAGAGACCACTCTGATTGAAGGTCCCAGATATCATGAGCAACACACTGAGGAGTGATCCCAGCCCATCTGTTTTATATCCAGTCATCTGATAAAGACCTAGATCAGATTTTCTGCCAAGACCAGATAAGTTAAAAAAGATTCTTGGATATGTCTTTCCTGTTGGAGGAGCATGTGGATTATGGCATGGTCTGCAGTGGAGTTGCTGCAAGGTCTTCAGGACCTGGACCAAGGGTTTACATGGCAAAGATCACAGAAAATTATGCAGTACCAACTAGACATTCTTACTCTAATCAACATGAACTGGTAAATTCCCCCATCTAATCAAAGTCCCCCAAAACTGAGCAGGTTTCAAAAACTTCGAAATCTGTTTCGGGGACTATGGTCATATCTACATTTGTCCATGGGATGCAGAGATCTTCCAAATATATGGAATATAAACACCTAAATGTCCCTTCTCTAGAACAGAGCTTAATTTTTTTCTTATAATCATGGATGCCGTAAAAATTTCATTAGTCCTGAAAGAAAACTTAGGGATGCTCACACAGGCTAGGCATGCCTAAAATCTACAAATGTAGATCAAAATACTTCTCAACAATTTCATTCTGCTACTTGGGATATTCAAAATTAAAAATACGTTAAAAGGGGGCTGACCACTGATTTTACATGACATGAGAGATAAAAACATTTGACATTTCATGAAGAGGATCCCCATTCCTGCATGAATACACAAGCAGCTCATGGTGCTAAAAAATGGCCGAAGTTCATAGAACACAATCATTGTATGCACAAAGATCTCTTGAAGATTTAATGTCTTTCAGTGTCTCTCTGACACTGTCCATACCTGCACATAGGTAACTTACACATTTGCCCTCACATTGAGGAGAGATCAAACATACTCTCACTAGAAAGCCAGGCTCAACAAAACCATATTTTAAAAGGCACGCAGAAAAAGGCTCTACTAACACGAGGAGATCTCATTAAATCATCCAGAATTTATCATGGTTTCAGCCAGAAATGTTGTGATCAAAATAGTGCCAGGTCTCTATTAACAGATGAGCACAGCCTCAAATATAAGACATCAGATGAAGGTAGCATTGATAATTTTCTGGGGACTAACACATCTCTAGATATTACATCATTCACAGAAAAGGATGTGTCAATCTATTCAGTAGGGGCTGGAGTGCCACCAACCAGTGACAGAGGAGTTTTGGTTGGTTCCTTATCATCAGAGGGGTATGTAGATGAATTTTGCTCTGGCTTGGGTAGATTTTGGCCCTTGCATTTCAGTCAAGGGAAGGCAACACGATCCATTGCTGCAGACTGGACATACACATATATAATTTCCCCGAGGGAACAGATAACACATTTACCCTCTTACAAACTGGGGTCCTGACATTACTCCTCTAGGAGAAACAGATTTAAACAGGAAACCACACCATGAAGAAGCAACAGTAGAACACAATATGATCACAATGGCATTTGCAAAAATATGACCCACAAATTCCTCACCGTCTCTTAAGAACTGAGAAAGTCCTAACACCAACCACTTCTGTCATATGAGACATTGATTTTATTATGGCAACATATGAGTTTCCAGATATTCGATCATCTTCTGAAGATGGAGAGACTTAGCAACATCCACATTTGAGGTAGAAGGTCTGGCTGACGCCTCCCCTATGGAAGTGGCTGTAGAACGATTTTGATCTGACCATGTTTCTTTTTAGCACATGCATTTCAATCAAGGATAGTAAACGTATCTATTCCTGCAGAATGGGCATGCATTCATATGTGCTCCCAGGAGGAAAATATCACTTGGAAACCGAGACACACAAAGATACAACTAAGAAATACAATTACAGATCAGTATCCCTCATGAAGATTGATGCAAAAATACCCAACAAAATGATGGAAAACTGAATTCTGGAACACATCAGAAAAATCATACAACATGATCAATTAGGCTTCATCAAAGGGATGCAGGGATGGTTCCTCATGAGAAAATCCATCAATGTAATCCACCATATCAACAAACTGTAAAAGAAAAACAACATGATCATCTCACTAGATACTGAAAATCCTTTGAAAAACCCCAAACCCCTTCATGATAAAAGCCTTGAAGATATAAGGAACCTACTTAACATGATAAAAGCAAACCAACAGGAAACTAAACTAAACTAAATGGAGAAACACTCAACATGATTCCTTAACAAGAAACAATTCAAGGCTTTCAACTCTCTCTATTTCTCTTTAATATTGCACTTGAATTTCTAGCTAGAGAAATAAGAGAACAAAGGAGATCAAGTGGATGCAAATAGGAAAATAATAAGTAAAACATTCGCTATTTGCAGATGATATGAAAGTTTGCAAAACTGACACAAAAGACTCTATCACAAAACACTGTCAGCTGGTAAAAACTTTCAACAAAGTACAGGACAAAAAAGTAATTCAAAATAATAAATAGTCCTTGTATATATAGAAGACAAATAGGCTGAGAAAGAAATCAGTGATACATCACACTTAACTATAGCCACAAAGTATGTGGAATATAGTGTGGTGACAATAAACAAACAAATGAAAGAGCTGTATATTAAGAACATAAAGTCTTTCAAGAAAGAAATAAAGAACCTCTCAATAAATGGAAACATCTCCCATGGTCTTGATAGGTAGGATCAACAGAGTAAAAGCAGCAATTTTGCCAAAATTAATCTACAGATTCAATGCAATGCTCATCAAAATCCAAACATAATTCTTCACAGACATTGAAAGAACAATGATCAGTTTTATATGGAAAAACAAACAAAAATGGGATAGACAAAAAAAATAGAGGAACTTCTGGAAGAAGCATCAGCATCCCTGCCTTCAAGTTCTATTAAAGAGACATAGTCCTGAAAACAGCATGGTATTTTCACAACAATAGACAGGTAGACCAATGAAATGGAATTGAAATCCCTGATATTAAACCACACACCTGCAAACAGCTGATTTTTGGCAAATAATGTAAAGTTACACAATGGAAAAAAGAAAGCACCTACATCAAATGATGCTTGCATAACTGGATGTGAACATGTAGAAGATTGGAGATAAATCCATATCTCTCTCAATGCACAAAACTGAAATCCAAATGGATCAAAGAACTCAACATTAATCCTGCCATTGAAACTCTTAAAAGAGAAAGGGAGAGGTTACCTTGAAAGAATTGGTACAGGAGAATGCTTACTGACCAAAACACCTGTAGTACAAACATTGTGATCAACAATTAATAACTGTGACCTCCTGACACTGAGAAGCTTCTGTAAGGCAAAGAAACAGATAGCAAGACAAAACAGCAGCCTCCAGAATGGGAAAAATCTTTATCAACCCCAGATTTGACAGAGGACTGATTTCCAAAATAGACAATCACCTCTTGAAGACCAGCCACAAAATCCAACCAATCCATTTAAAAATTTGGGGTACATACCAGGCGTTAGTGGCATATGACTTTAATCCCAGCGCTTAGAAGGCAGAGGCACGTGTATCTCTGTGAGCTCAAACCCAGCCTGGTCTACAGAGTGAGTTCCAGGACAGGCTTCAAAACAATACAGAGAAACCCTGTCTCAAAAACCAAAACAAAAATTGGGGTAAATAAGTAAATAGGAAGTTCTCAATGGAGGAATCAAAAATGGCTGAGAGACACTTAAGAATGTGCTCAACATCCTTAGCTATCAGGGAAATGCAAATCAAAACAACTCTGACATACCATTTTATACAATCTAGAATGTCTAAAATCAAATGCAATAATTACAAGCTGTGCTGGAGAGAATGTCGAGAAAGAGGAAGACTTCTCAATTGCTGCTGGAAGGCCAAACTGGTGTATCCACTTATAAATTAGTATGGTAGTTTCTCAAGAAAGGGAATGAGCCTACCACAGGATCCAGCAATTCCTCTCCTGGTCATATATTCAAATAATACACACTCAATCAACATGGATATATATTCACATATGCTCATAGCAACTTTGCTTGTAATAGCCAGAATATGGAAGCAACCTAGATGCCCTTCAACCGGAGACTGGATAAAGAAAATGTGGCACATTTACCTAACGGAATACTACTCAGAAGGGAAAAAAACAATGGAATCACCCATCCCGGTGGGATCCACTCACTTCAGATACCAGGTCTTTCACCAAGGAGGCAAGAGTACCAGCAGGACCGGTGGAACAAGGTAAGCAGGCCCTGCATCCAGGCCTGAATTCTAGTGCCTAGGGACTGCCACAGATCTTACCATCGCAGCGGAAGCCAACCACCCCTGATCCCAGGTCTTCTCTTCCACCAAGAGAACAGGAAAGGAGCGGGTAGTGATAAACAAAGCCCCTTCATCCAGGCATGGCTTCCAGTGCCTGGGGCCTCCCATAGAGATTCCCATTCCTGTGGAGAGCTTCTTCTCTATGCAACGGGCCAAAACTAGGATGAGGAATCGAAGAATTACCAGAGTATTGGATTTGCAAGCACCCACCAAAAGGTAACTCTGCTCCCCTAACCACCACCCCAAGTAAGGTGCACTTAAACACCCATTAGGGGAAGAGATGGGAATTAGATAATACAAAAAAACACTCAGCAACAGGAAAACAAATATGACACTGCCAGATTCTAGAGACTCCACCCCAGCAGGACTCCATCATTCCAATGCAAATGGAACAGAAGACAATAACCTAAAAAAAACTTCATGAAAATGATAGAGATCCTAAAAGAGGATATAGGAAAATCCCTCAAAGAAATTGGATGAAAAAATAAACCAAAAAATGTACAAAATGGAAGAAGAAACAAACCAAAAAATGCAAGAAAGGAAAAAGAAACAAAAAATGCAAAGGTGGCACACGCCTTAAATCCCAGCAATCAGGCCACAGAGGCAGGCAGATCTGTGTGAGTTTGAGGACAGCCTGGTCTACCGACCAAGTTCCAGGACAACCTCCAAAACAATACAAAGAATCTCTGTCTCTAAAAGTACCAAAAAAAGGAATGGAAGATAAAACAACACCAAAATTGCAAGAAATGGAAGGAAACAGCAAACCAAAAAATGCAAGAAATGGAAGAAAATACAAACCAAAAAATGCAAGAAATGGAAAAGGAAAACAAAACAAAAAATTCATAAAATGCAACAAAAGGACGATAAGATTAACAGAAAATTGCAAGAAACAATTAAAACAGAGCCAGGGTTGACAACTGAAATAGGTATAATAAAAAAACACAATCTGAAGAAAGGCTGAACATAAAAGCTGGGTCATGTACTACAGATACAAGCATTACTAACAGAATAAAAGAGATGGGAGAGAGAATTTCAGGTGTTGAAGTTAAATTAGGAAAAATTGATTCATCAACTAAAGAAAATGTTAAGTTAAACAAATCCCTAACAAAAAAACATTCAAGAAATATGGGGCACCATGAAAATACCAAACTACGAATAATACGTATAGAAGAAGGTGAAGAATCCCAACCCAAAGGGGCAGAAAATATAGTCAACAAAATCATAGAAGAAAACTTTCCCAACCAAAAGAAAGACATGCTAATGAAGGTACAAGAAGCTTAAAGACCACTAAATAGAGTGGACCAAAAAAATCCCCTGGCCACATAATAATTAAGACCCCAAATATACAGAATAAAGAAAGAATATTAAAAGAAGCTAAGGAAAAAGCCAAGTAATATTTAAAGGCAAAACTATCAGAATTGCACCTAACTTATCGAATGAAACTCTGAAAGCCAGAAGTCCTGGATAGATATTCTACCAACACTAAGAGGCCATGGATGACAGCCCAGACTACTATACCTGACAAAGCTCTCAATTATTATAGATGGAGAAAACAAGACATTCCATGACAAAACTAGATTCAAGCAATTCATATCCATTAACCCAGCCCTACAGAACATTCTTGAACAAAAACTCCAAACCAAGGATGTTAACTACAACCAGAAAAATATAGGCATTAGATAATCCCAAGTTACCAACACTCAAAAGAAAAAACTGGTGTAATTCCACACATAATTCCACCACCAACAACCATTCCAAATCAAAGAAGAATGAGCAATCAATGGTCATTAATATCCCTCAATATTAATGGCCTTCACTCACCCGTAAAAAGACACGAGCTAACAAAATGGATTCGAAGACAGAACCCATCCTTCTGCTGCATACAAGAAACACACCTCACCCTCAAAGACAGATATCACCTGAGAGATAAAGGATGGGAAAAGATTTTCCAATCAAATGGACCCAAGAAAAAAGCGACAGTTGCAATCCTAATATCTAACAAATTAGACTTAAAATAAAATCAATCAAAAGTGATGAAGGAGGTCATTACGTAATCATCACAGGCAAAATCCACCAAGATGAAGTTTCTATCCTGAACATCTATGCCCCAAATACAAAGGCATCCATGTTTGTAAAAGAAACATTAAGAAAACTTAAATCACTTTTAAAGCCCCACACACTTATTGTGGGAGACTTCAACACCCCACTCTCACCACTAGACAGGAATACCAGACAGAAACTCAACAAAGAAGCAAAGGGTTTAAAATGGGTGAGAGGCACTTGAGAAAGTGCTCAACATCCCTAGACATCCAAGAATTGCAAATCAATAAAAATCTGACATATAATCTTACTCCTGTCAGCATGACTAAAATCAAAAACACGAAGGACAATTTATCCTGGAGAGGTTCTGGTAAAAGGGAAACTCTCTGCCACTGTTGATAGGAGGGTCAACTTTTACAGCCACTTTGGAAATCAGTATGGAGATTCCTCAGAAAAATGGGAATCACTCTACCACAAGAGGCAACAATTCCACTTTTATGCACATACCCAAAAGATGCACATTCGTACATCAAGGATGTCTGTTCCACTATGTTCATAGCAGGATTATTTGTAATAGCCAGGAAGTGGAAGCAACCTTTTAGAACAGGCTACTTGTGTGTTAGTGTTCATTCTTCACATCATGTGGCATCTGTACCCTTCCTAATTATCAATAGGGTAATTGAAATAAAACACAATCATATTTTTTGATCTGTCAGCATGTCTTGTCAGGAGAACAGAGTGTTTAATTTACACCTATGTTTTGCTCACTAGAAGGTAACTGCAAGAATGTAGAACAGGCAAGATAAATGGTGGACATCAAGGTAAATGTGTACACTCACTTGTGTGAATGTGAATTTGTAATGTAACTGGGTGCAGTCACCAGTGTAACAGGAATCCAAAGACACCAGGGTGACTTGGTGGTTAGGCTTGTCCAATGACTATTCTCAAAAGGATACTGGAATCCTATTACTTTCATCTGTCAGTGTTGTAGGGAATCAATGATGTGTTCTGGCTGAGTTTGAGAGACTGTAAGAAATACTTATGGGCAATTACAGGTTGGAAGTGAGCTTGACATATAGCACATTCTTCAGATTGATCAATCATAAGATACATTCACATGTCCAGAAACAGCCTTTATTATGCCTATTCCTTCCATCTCCATCATGACTATAATGGACTGAACCTCTGAAACTGTAATTGAGGCAACCCAATGACTTTATAAAGTAAATATTAAATTGACTTCACAGCGATAAACACCTAACTGGGAGACCTACCACTTCATCATCCTCCCCGTGGCCATACCTCAACTGTAACAGCTGCAGACACCAAAGGCTCAGGAACAGCCCACACCAATGAATAGAACAATAGGATGCACTAGACCTAGCTAAGCAAAACTCCAGAAACCTCGGCTGAGAGAACTCTACTGCCCATGGATTCCAGTCAATTTCAAACCTTTAGTTACTCACTCTGGAAGACAATAAAGTATACAGATAATAAAGGAACAAAACATACAGGCAACGAAGACAACAGAAGAACAAACAATCATATCTACAAGCAGAACAAAATAAAATGGGCAAATGACAATATTATACAATATATAATTAAGTGGTAGGTATGTGGAACCAACAGAAATTAATAATCCTACATGAGCAGTTCTTGATCAGTCAAACACTGTTGAAGTAGAAGATACGAACCTTAACAAAAATTTATAAAGCAGATAAAGGTTCCTAAATAGGAAATGAAAAATTGTTCTAAAAATTAAGACAAATGCACACCAAAACTGTAAGAACTCTATAACTCCCTTAAGTTAAGTTAAGAAAAAAACAAGCAAAAAGGTGTAGAAATGGTTCAATACTTGAAAGTTAAATGGAACCAATAAAATAACACAAACTGAATGAATTCTGGAAATGAAAATTCTATCTAAGCAAGCATGAACTACTGATGCTAGCAAAAAAACATAATACAAGAGTCATAAAACACTCTCTGGTACTGAAGATGCAATAGAGAAAAGAGATTCATTTCTCAAAGAAAAATTTAAATCCGAAAATTCCTCACGTAAAACATCCAAGAAATCCGGGATAGTATGAAAAGAAGAAACCCAAAAATGTTAGGGTAGGAAGAAGCACAATAATCCCATCTCAAAAGCACTGGAATTACATTCAACAACATCTTAGAAAAAGAAACTTTTACAACATAAATAAGGACATGCCCATAAAGGAACAATAAGGTTATAGAACACCAGATAGACTGGACAACATAAAAGTCCCCTTCTTACACAACAGAGAAAAATTTAACAGACATAATAAGGAAAGTAAAATAACAGCTATAAGTGGAAAAACCAAGTAACATATACAAACAGATCCATCAAAATTCTACTATACTTTTCTGTGGGGTAATAAAAAAGACAGAACGTCCTGTGCAGATATTTTTTCAGACAATTAAAGTCAATGGATGCCAATATAGACTAATTTTTCCAGCAGAATTTTCAATCACTGTAGACAGAGAAAACTAGGTGTTTCTTTTTTAATAAAATTTTACTTAGAAACAATCTTATTTTACATTTGAATCCCCCAGGTTCCTCTCTCTAACATCATTCTATGACCCTCATTGACTGCCCACCTCACTCATCACCCACTCCCCAAGTATAGTGAGGCCATCCATGGAGGTTCATGAATGTCTATCACATCATTTGTGGAAGGGCATAGGCCCTCCTCCATGTATCTGAGCTGAAATAGTATCACTCTATCATGAATGGGCACCCAAAGTCCATTTAGGCAGTAGTGATAAACACTGTTTCCCCTCTTAGAGGTCGCATAGACTGCCAGGCCTCCTAACTGGCACACACACATCCAGAGTGCTTGGTTTCTTCCAACGCTGGTTCTCCAGCTTAATGAATGGTGTTCATGTGATCTCACTAGGACAGGACAGCTGTTTCTGTAGGTTCCTCCAGCACAGTCTTGATTGCATTACTCACCCCCTCCCTCTCTACAACTGGATTCTAGGAGTATGGCTCAGTGCTTAGCTGTGGGAAACTGCTTCTGCTTTCAACATCTTTTGGATGAAGGATCTAGGATGGCCATTCATCAATCATATTATAAAGGAAGGGCACCAAAGGCACCATGTCAATTGCAGACTATATTCTTAGTTGGGGTCATATTTGGGCATCTCTGAACATTTGCCTAGTGTCAAATTTCCCTTAAAACTATACTGGCTGCCTCTGTTAAAGTATCTGTTTCTTCCCCAATCACAGCATTCATTTTCCCTCTTGTCTTCTGCCCTCTCTTCTTATGAATTTCTCTTTTTCCTACATTCCTCCCCTCACCCACCATGCTCCCCAATTTGCTCTGGAGTTCTTGTCCCTTTCCCCTTTTTGGCAGAGGTATTATTTATCTTAGAAACTTTTTTTCCTAATTAGACTGATTTTGTAGATTGTAGGGTGGTAATCATTTCTCTATGACTAAAATCCATATATGAGTGATTATGTTATGTCACTTAGGATGTTTTTTCCTGTTCAACCCATTTTCCTGTGAATTTAAACATTTCATCATTTTTGTAAACTTGCATTTTCTTCTTCCATTCTTTATTTGAGGGACATCCAGTTTGATTCCAGTTTCTAGCTATTACAAACAATGTCTGTGAACATAGTTGAACATATGTCCAAGTTATATTAATATGTAACCTTTGGATATATGCCTAAGAGTTGAATTTCTGGATCTTGAAGTAGACTGACAGCCATTTTCCTAAGAAACTGCTACACTGATTTCCAAAGTGGCCACCCATGTTTGCATACCCACCAGCAATGGAGGAGTGTTCCCCTTTGTCCACATCCTCTCCTGCATTGACTTTCCTTGGTGATTTTCATTTTAGCCATTTTGGCTGGTACATGATAGTATCTCAGAGTTGTTTTGTATTTCATTTCATTATTAGCAACGATTTTGAGCACTTTTTACAGAGTCTTTCAGTCATTTTAGACACATTTTTTGAGAATTATCTATTTAGTCCTGTACACTAATTTATAGTTAGATTATGTGATTTTTGGTGACTAGCTTCTTTAGTTCTTTGTATATTTTGAAAATCAACCCACTGTCTGATGTGGCATCGGTGAAGACTTTTCCCATTCTGTGGCCTGCTGTTTTGTCTTGTTAACTGTGTCTTTTGCCTTACAGAAGCATCTAAGTTTCAGGATTCCAATTATTAATTGCCAATCTCAGTGTCTGTGCAAATGGATTTATGTTCATGAAGTTATCTCCTGTACCAATTCACTCAAGAATACATCACATTTAACAAGATATTTCTTAACACATCCAGATATAATCAATACCTGTATATAAAGCTTGCCCTTTACACTGGCACTAGATGAAACAGAAATTTCTGTTGACACACATATGTACACAAACACTCACACACACAAAGAGAAAAAGAGAGAGACAGAGAGAGAGAGAATTTCACACATAATGGTACAAGCCCCACAAATCAAAACAAAACAGGAATTGTCAATCACTGCTCATTAATATCTCCTCAGATCAATGGATTCAATTTTTCTGTAAAAAGATAATACATAGCCAAATGAATGTGAAATCATGATCGATACTTCTGCTGGATAAAAGAAAAAACTTTTCAAATTAAAAGACAGAAATTATGTCTAATAAAAGGGTGGAAAAGGTTTTGCAATCCGAAGGAGCAACTAAGCAAGCCATTATTGATATCCTAAAGTATAACAAAATCGACATATCCATTAACCCAGCCCTACAGAACATTCTGGAACAAAAACTCCAAACCAAGGAAGTTAACTACAACCAGAAAAATATAGGCATTAGATAATCCCAAGTTACCAACACTCAAAAGAAAAAACTGGTATAATTCCACACATAATTCCACCACCAACAACCATTCCAAATCAAAGAAGAATGAGCAATCAATGGTCATTAATATCCCTCAATATTAATGGCCTTCACTCACCCGTAAAAAGACACGAGCTAACAAAATGGATTCGAAGACAGAACCCATCCTTCTGCTGCATACAAGAAACACACCTCACCCTCAAAGACAGATATCACCTGAGAGATAAAGGATGGGAAAAGATTTTCCAATCAAATGGACCCAAGAAAAAAGCGACAGTTGCAATCCTAATATCTAACAAATTAGACTTAAAATAAAATCAATCAAAAGTGATGAAGGAGGTCATTACGTAATCATCACAGGCAAAATCCACCAAGATGAAGTTTCTATCCTGAACATCTATGCCCCAAATACAAAGGCATCCATGTTTGTAAAAGAAACATTAAGAAAACTTAAATCACTTTTAAAGCCCCACACACTTATAGTGGGAGACTTCAACACCCCACTCTCACCACTAGACAGGAATACCAGACAGAAACTCAACAAAGAAGCAAAGGGTTTAAAATGGGTGAGAGGCACTTGAGAAAGTGCTCAACATCCCTAGACATCCAAGAATTGCAAATCAATAAAAATCTGACATATAATCTTACTCCTGTCAGCATGACTAAAATCAAAAACACGAAGGACAATTTATCCTGGAGAGGTTCTGGTAAAAGGGAAACTCTCTGCCACTGTTGATAGGAGGGTCAACTTTTACAGCCACTTTGGAAATCAGTATGGAGATTCCTCAGAAAAATGGGAATCACTCTACCACAAGAGGCAACAATTCCACTTTTATGCACATACCCAAAAGTTGCACATTCGTACATCAAGGATGTCTGTTCCACTATGTTCATAGCAGGATTATTTGTAATAGCCAGGAAGTGGAAGCAACCTTTTAGAACAGGCTACTTGTGTGTTAGTGTTCATTCTTCACATCATGTGGCATCTGCACCCTTCCTAATTATCAATAGGGTAATTGAAATAAAACACAATCATATTTTTTGATCTGTCAGCATGTCTTGTCAGGAGAACAGAGTGTTTAATTTACACCTATGTTTTGCTCACTAGAAGGTAACTGCAAGAATGTAGAACAGGCAAGATAAATGGTGGACATCAAGGTAAATGTGTACACTCACTTGTGTGAATGTGAATTTGTAATGTAACTGGGTGCAGTCACCAGTGTAACAGGAATCCAAAGACACCAGGGTGACTTGGTGGTTAGGCTTGTCCAATGACTATTCTCAAAAGGATACTGGAATCCTATTACTTTCATCTGTCAGTGTTGTAGGGAATCAATGATGTGTTCTGGCTGAGTTTGAGAGACTGTAAGAAATACTTATGGGCAATTACAGGTTGGAAGTGAGCTTGACATATAGCACATTCTTCAGATTGATCAATCATAAGATACATTCACATGTCCAGAAACAGCCTTTATTATGCCTATTCCTTCCATCTCCATCATGACTATAATGGACTGAACCTCTGAAACTGTAATTGAGGCAACCCAATGACTTTATAAAGTAAATATTAAATTGACTTCACAGCGATAAACACCTAACTGGGAGACCTACCACTTCATCATCCTCCCCGTGGCCATACCTCAACTGTAACAGCTGCAGACACCAAAGGCTCAGGAACAGCCCACACCAATGAATAGAACAATAGGATGCACTAGACCTAGCTAAGCAAAACTCCAGAAACCTCGGCTGAGAGAACTCTACTGCCCATGGATTCCAGTCAATTTCAAACCTTTAGTTACTCACTCTGGAAGACAATAAAGTATACAGATAATAAAGGAACAAAACATACAGGCAACGAAGACAACAGAAGAACAAAGAATCATATCTACAAGCAGAACAAAATAAAATGGGCAAATGACAATATTATACAATATATAATTAAGTGGTAGGTATGTGGAACCAACAGAAATTAATAATCCTACATGAGCAGTTCTTGATCAGTCAAACACTGTTGAAGTAGAAGATACGAACCTTAACAAAAATTTATAAAGCAGATAAAGGTTCCTAAATAGGAAATGAAAAATTGTTCTAAAAATTAAGACAAATGCACACCAAAACTGTAAGAAGTCTATAACTCCCTTAAGTTAAGTTAAGAAAAAACAAGCAAAAAGGTGTAGAAATGGTTCAATACTTGAAAGTTAAATGGAACCAATAAAATAACACAAACTGAATGAATTCTGGAAATGAAAATTCTATCTAAGCAAGCATGAACTACTGATGCTAGCAAAAAAACATAATACAAGAGTCATAAAACACTCTCTGGTACTGAAGATGCAATAGAGAAAAGAGATTCATTTCTCAAAGAAAAATTTAAATCCGAAAATTCCTCACGTAAAACATCCAAGAAATCCGGGATAGTATGAAAAGAAGAAACCCAAAAATGTTAGGGTAGGAAGAAGCACAATAATCCCATCTCAAAAGCACTGGAATTACATTCAACAACATCTTAGAAAAAGAAACTTTTACAACATAAATAAGGACATGCCCATAAAGGAACAATAAGGTTATAGAACACCAGATAGACTGGACAACATAAAAGTCCCCTTCTTACACAACAGAGAAAAATTTAACAGACATAATAAGGAAAGTAAACTAACAGCTATAAGTGGAAAAACCAAGTAACATATACAAACAGATCCATCAAAATTCTACTATACTTTTCTGTGGGGTAATAAAAAAGACAGAACGTCCTGTGCAGATATTTTTTCAGACAATTAAAGTCAATGGATGCCAATATAGACTAATTTTTCCAGCAGAATTTTCAATCACTGTAGACAGAGAAAACTAGGTGTTTCTTTTTTAATAAAATTTTACTTAGAAACAATCTTATTTTACATTTGAATCCCCCAGGTTCCTCTCTCTAACATCATTCTATGACCCTCATTGACTGCCCACCTCACTCATCACCCACTCCCCAAGTATAGTGAAGCCATCCATGGAGGTTCATGAATGTCTATCACATCATTTGTGGAAGGGCATAGGCCCTCCTCCATGTATCTGAGCTGAAATAGTATCACTCTATCATGAATGGGCACCCAAAGTCCATTTAGGCAGTAGTGATAAACACTGTTTCCCCTCTTAGAGGTCGCATAGACTGCCAGGCCTCCTAACTGGCACACACACATCCAGAGTGCTTGGTTTCTTCCAACGCTGGTTCTCCAGCTTAATGAATGGTGTTCATGTGATCTCACTAGGACAGGACAGCTGTTTCTGTAGGTTCCTCCAGCACAATCTTGATTGCATTACTCACCCCCTCCCTCTCTACAACTGGATTCCAGGAGTACGGCTCAGTGCTTAGCTGTGGGAAACTGCTTCTGCTTTCAACATCTTTTGGATGAAGGATCTAGGATGGCCATTATACTAGTCATCAATCATATTATAAAGGAAGGGCACCAAAGGCACCATGTCAATTGCAGACTATATTCTTAGTTGGGGTCATATTTGGGCATCTCTGAACATTTGCCTAGTGTCAAATTTCCCTTAAAACTATACTGGCTGCCTCTGTTAAAGTATCTGTTTCTTCCCCAATCACAGCATTCATTTTCCCTCTTGTCTTCTGCCCTCTCTTCTTATGAATTTCTCTTTTTCCTACATTCCTCCCCTCACCCACCATGCTCCCCAATTTGCTCTGGAGTTCTTGTCCCTTTCCCCTTTTTGGCAGAGGTATTATTTATCTTAGAAACTTTTTTTCCTAATTAGACTGATTTTGTAGATTGTAGGGTGGTAATCATTTCTCTATGACTAAAATCCATATATGAGTGATTATGTTATGTCACTTAGGATGTTTTTTCCTGTTCAACCCATTTTCCTGTGAATTTAAACATTTCATCATTTTTGTAAACTTGCATTTTCTTCTTCCATTCTTTATTTGAGGGACATCCAGTTTGATTCCAGTTTCTAGCTATTACAAACAATGTCTGTGAACATAGTTGAACATATGTCCAAGTTATATTAATATGTAACCTTTGGATATATGCCTAAGAGTTGAATTTCTGGATCTTGAAGTAGACTGACAGCCATTTTCCTAAGAAACTGCTACACTGATTTCCAAAGTGGCCACCCATGTTTGCATACCCACCAGCAATGGAGGAGTGTTCCCCTTTGTCCACATCCTCTCCTGCATTGACTTTCCTTGGTGATTTTCATTTTAGCCATTTTGGCTGGTACATGATAGTATCTCAGAGTTGTTTTGTATTTCATTTCATTATTAGCAACGATTTTGAGCACTTTTTACAGAGTCTTTCAGTCATTTTAGACACATTTTTTGAGAATTATCTATTTAGTCCTGTACACTAATTTATAGTTAGATTATGTGATTTTTGGTGACTAGCTTCTTTAGTTCTTTGTATATTTTGAAAATCAACCCACTGTCTGATGTGGCATCGGTGAAGACTTTTCCCATTCTGTGGCCTGCTGTTTTGTCTTGTTAACTGTGTCTTTTGCCTTACAGAAGCATCTAAGTTTCAGGATTCCAATTATTAATTGCCAATCTCAGTGTCTGTGCAAATGGATTTATGTTCATGAAGTTATCTCCTGTACCAATTCACTCAAGAATACATCACATTTAACAAGATATTTCTTAACACATCCAGATATAATCAATACCTGTATATAAAGCTTGCCCTTTACACTGGCACTAGATGAAACAGAAATTTCTGTTGACACACATATGTACACAAACACTCACACACACAAAGAGAAAAAGAGAGAGACAGAGAGAGAGAGAATTTCACACATAATGGTACAAGCCCCACAAATCAAAACAAAACAGGAATTGTCAATCACTGCTCATTAATATCTCCTCAGATCAATGGATTCAATTTTTCTGTAAAAAGATAATACATAGCCAAATGAATGTGAAATCATGATCGATACTTCTGCTGGATAAAAGAAAAAACTTTTCAAATTAAAAGACAGAAATTATGTCTAATAAAAGGGTGGAAAAGGTTTTGCAATCCGAAGGAGCAACTAAGCAAGCCATTATTGATATCCTAAAGTATAACAAAATCGACATATCCATTAACCCAGCCCTACAGAACATTCTGGAACAAAAACTCCAAACCAAGGAAGTTAACTACAACCAGAAAAATATAGGCATTAGATAATCCCAAGTTACCAACACTCAAAAGAAAAAACTGGTATAATTCCACACATAATTCCACCACCAACAACCATTCCAAATCAAAGAAGAATGAGCAATCAATGGTCATTAATATCCCTCAATATTAATGGCCTTCACTCACCCGTAAAAAGACACGAGCTAACAAAATGGATTCGAAGACAGAACCCATCCTTCTGCTGCATACAAGAAACACACCTCACCCTCAAAGACAGATATCACCTGAGAGATAAAGGATGGGAAAAGATTTTCCAATCAAATGGACCCAAGAAAAAAGCGACAGTTGCAATCCTAATATCTAACAAATTAGACTTAAAATAAAATCAATCAAAAGTTGATGAAGGAGGTCATTACGTAATCATCACAGGCAAAATCCACCAAGACGCAGTTTCTATCTTGAACATCTATGCCCCAAATACAAAGGCATCCATGTTTGTAAAAGAAACATTAAGAAAACTTAAATCACTTTTAAAGCCCCACACACTTATAGTGGGAGACTTCAACACCCCACTCTCACCACTAGACAGGAATACCAGACAGAAACTCAACAAAGAAGCAAAGGGTCTAATAGAAGTTGTGAAATACTTGGGATTAACAGAAATCGATAGCACATTACATAAAAAATAATGACATGGGAGAGGAGGAAGATTGAGTTAGGGGAAGAACAGTAGAGAGCAAGATAAGAGGTAGCATAATAGAGGGAGCCACTTTAGATTTATAGAGAAATCTATCTTAGGGAAATGTACAGAAATCTAAGAGTTTGACCCAAACTCACAATCTAAGCAAGAATCGAGAGGCTATCTTGAATGTCCTTCTCTGATAATGAGATTCATGACTTGCATACAGGCCATCCTAGAGTGTTCACACACTAGCTGATGGAAGCAGAAACTCACTCCCACAGCTAAACACTGAGATGAACTCAGGAATCTAGACACAGAGAAGGAGGAGTGATGAGTAAATGGGTCAATACTAGGCAGGAGAATCCCACAGAGGGAGCTGACATGAACAAGGGGGAGCTCATGGACCCAAGACTGATAACTGAGAAAACAGCATAAGTCTGTTCCATACCCCCTGTACATGGTGTCAGTCTGGAGGTCTGGTTAAGTCCTCTGGTAAGGAATTATCATTTATCCCTAGTACAGGAATTGATTGGGAGCACACTCAACATCGAGGAGTACTCTCTCAGCATAGATACATATGGGAAGACCAAGGCTCTGATTTGAGTGATAATGACAGACTTTGAAGATACCCCATAGAATGTCTCACCATCCCTTGGAAGCAGACATGGGCTTGGGATGAGGGGTTGGTTGGGCACAGATGAAGAATGACACAGAGAGAGAACTGTGAATGGCTTGTAAAACAAGTTTGTTTCTAACTTAAATTAAAAAGGAAAAAACACTGGCAAAATGAATCCATGAATAAATCCAAAAAATATTATCCACAATAAATTAGCAGACTTCATTCTAGAGATGCATAAATGGCTCAACACAGGAAAATCTGTGAAAGTAATCCATCCTATAAATAAACTGAAAAGAAAAAACTACATGGACATGTCATTAGATTTTGAAATTTAAATATGGTATTTGTCCTGAAATAAATATACAGATACAAAAAATTCTTATAAAAATTCCATCAATATTCACAAACATCAAAATAACAATTCTCAATTTCATGTTATAAAAAACAAACAATAAAACCAGGATAGTAAAAGCAGTATTGATTAGTAACAGAATATGCTGACATATCACCTAACTTCAAGCACTAGCTATAGAGCTTTAGTAATAAAAACAACTTTGTATTGGCAGAAAAACAGACAAGTATATCAATGAACTCAAACCAACGACACTGATACAAGTCCATACACCTATGAACACGTTAATTTTGACAAAGAAATGAAAAACTTTCCACAATGGAAAAAAGAAATCTTTGCCATGTGGTTCTGAATATCCTGGATAAAAGTACCGAGAAGAATGTACAGAGAACAATATCTTCCAGCTGTTAAGAGAAGCTTTTTCTTGCTAGCCGCTTTGGTATATCACCTGCCAGTCGCCTTGGCTCTGCCACATTGTAGTCCCCAAATAACACACAAGACACTGTATTATTTATAAAGCTGTTGGCCTTGCTTGTTTCTTACTGGCTAGCTCTGCCTTAAGTAATTACCCCATAATTGTTAATCTAAGTATGTCTCTTACCGGAAAATAGTTCCGGGCTCATACCCCATGGTGTTACATGTTGACTCTCTCTTGTTTCTCCTTCTCAGAGTCCTCCTGGACTCCTAGTCCCTCCTCTCTAGATTCCCTATTGGCCAGACAGTGCTTTATTGGCATAAGATTTCCCCAAGATCTCCTCTTTTCTGTTTAAACAAAAAGAAAGCTCTTAACTGTAACATAGTCAAATTATATATAACAAAACAGTTATCAAGTAAGAACACAGTTACAACATTTTGTCTATTAACATTTAGCAAGATTAAAGAAAATATCATCTATCCCATCCTTGTGTGTCCAAAGTCCTATATGTAGCTTATTTTTATCATAATTAAGGACAACTATAATTATAACTATCTGCCATCAACTCTATAAAAGACCACAGAAGGATAATATATAAACACTAGGAATCACAGAGATATCTTACTGCCTGGACAGTCACCCGAAATTCATCTGTAACTTTGGGGCATCCATCTTCAGCCCATAGGCCACAATGTGTCTGGAAGAC
>NW_024430056.1:0-28426 GCF_017639785.1 Mesocricetus auratus
TCTATAGAGTGATAGGGTGAGATAAAACCCACAGCAATTGTCCCTTTGGAATACACGATGAACCTGAGGACATTATCTCTCTGTGTGTTATCCAGGTTCCACCATTACTCTCTGAAGAAGAAGGGATCAGTCAGAAACTCTGAAGTCTACAGGCTGTAATAAAAATGTTCTTCCAGTTCTCAGGTACCCCAAGCACACACACCAGTGGCTCAAGTTCCCATGGCACATCTCTATAATATGGATCTGTACCTGTGTTTAGACTCCATGCATGGAATCTCACTGGCTGTCCATTCATCTTCATGTGGACACTGCTGGAAAACACTTTCCAGATGCCTTGTGCCCTATGATCCGCACTAAATTGTTCCTCCCACATATCCTAAAATTTCTAAAAATTGGTGCGAATCTGATTTGGGTACTAGAAGAGATTGGCAGCTGTACTTCCAATATAGAAATTGTTTTCTCTGTGATTTTATGACTGGGTGAGGGTTCTGGCTACTACGACCCTTGGCTTAGATTTCCTTGGGAGATTCCAACAAAAGGTAAATATACAAACCGTGGTCAGAGGTGGGCTGATCATCTTGAGGTCTGAGCATACAAATACATGCCATACACTTGGAGACAACAGGGAAGAAAGAGATGTGCTAGGTATCTATCTACATCACAGCCTGTTCTCAAGTTCAATTCAAAGATTGAAAAACATCAGTCAAAAATAGAGGGAACAGTCAAAATACAGGTTTATGGATAAGCCATGGAGGAAGATTGTGGTAGTTTAAATGCTATTAGTCCCCAAATTTCATAGCGAGTGTTATTAGGAGGAGTGGCTTTGCTGGAGTGGGTATGGCCTTGTTGGAAGAAGTGTGTCACTGTGGAGGTGGACTTTAAGGTTTTCTATGCTCAGGATCCCACCCAGAATCAGTGGACTTCCGGTTGCAGGAAAGATACAGGGCTCTCAGCAACTCCTCCAGCACCATGTCTGCCTGCATGCTGCCATGTTCCCTGCCATGATGGTAATGGTCTGAACCTCTGAACCTGTAAGCAAGTCACCCCAATAAATGTTTTCACATATAAGATTTGCCATGGTCATGGTGTCTCTTCACAGCAATTGAAACGCTAGGACACAATGAAACCTTATATTTATTGAAGACTATATACATAATGGTAGGGCAGGAAATAGTTGACAAAGAATATTGTAAGATGACACTGTGTTAGGTACATAAGATAAAGGTAGAGATCTATAGAAATCAGGGTATAAGTCTTGCTTCTTCTAGGTAGGCTCTGGTGACACTATGAAAACATAAGAATCTACGTCTAGTTTCCACCAGAGTGTGGATTTCAGTGTTTTCTACTAGACATCCACATTAAAATTGTGTCTGTACTCCAGGGTCATCACATTGTTAAGTTACTTGATGTTTTTAATCATATCAAATTGAAGGTCAACGTCAACGGAGTGGCCAAGTTTAGCTGAAGGTCAACAGAGTTGCTAGGTAACTCAGAATATGAGGGTTTGGAGCAGAGTCTTGAAGCTTATGCTGGTCCTTGTGGTGGTTCCAGTTTCCTCTGAATTGTTGGTGTTAACACACATGAGACCATCTTGTCCTGGATCTCTTGAAGACCAGGTAGCAGTTGGGCACACAATGACTCCTGGGTGCGGCCCACACACCCATCATGCCAGTGTCTGCCCAGATTGTTTCTCTCCTGTGGCCCAGATATCCTGACAGCCATAGCTTCTGCTCCTGGGTCCTCCAAGATAACAAATCTCCTGGGTGTGATGAAGAGAGAATGAGGACTACAACTGTCAAAGTTAAACTTGACTCAGGCTTCTTGGTGTTAAGTTAGCCCCCAGCCCACACTGATTTTGATTGTCCTTCAGTCATCAGCTTCAGAACCCTTGTTTAGGAATCCAAGATTTTTGATGGATGGAATGGTGGGGGTCGGGTTTCAGGTGAATCACAATAAGACCCTGTGCTATCTAATTCTTCTTGATATTAAGGAGAGTGGTTCCTTGTTCCATTAAAGGTCATTGCATAGTCCTTGCTCCCTTGCTGTGAGTGTATCACTGGGTCCTATGGAGAGAGGGTACGGCCCACATACCCTAACATTTAAGCTAGACCCAGGTAGTAGAAGGTACTCAGAGTATGCCATTCTTCAGACACCTCACTCATGGTGTTAATGTGTGTTCAACCTTCTTGGAGCAGTAGGTGTGGCCTAGGTCAGACTTCAAGTCAGCTTTTTATCCTTGCTCTCTGAAAGTCCTCATACAGGAAGACCTGGGCACAGAGGATTTGCTGGGTGCGGCCCACACACCCTTGATCCCAAGCTGTGTTATTGTTATTTGATGTTTATGTGAGGCTCAGATTACTAGAGAGCAATGAGGTCTTAATCCATCTGCTGTGAGATTGTTTGTTGGATGTGTTGTAATAGCAGGTACATCTCACAAACTACAGTGGTACCACAAAGAAGAATCTAGATTAGCATTGATGACAGTTCATGGTCTATGATGTGATGTCAATCATCAGTGCAAGAATGGTTGTGGTTGAGTCCAAATTTCTAAGTGCAATAGCATGGATTGGGTCACAAATGAGGCTATTTGTCCAACAAAATAAATTGACGTGAGAAAATGCCTGGCCTCAGACCAGGTTTTCGTCATGGGTATGTCCATTTCCTTTGGTCATTAAGGTGAGGTTTGATCTGGGTCACAAATGAAGCTATGGTTTGTCCAAAAATATTTGAAGTGAGATAATGCCTGACCTCAGACCAGGTCGGCGTCATAGATATGTCCTTTTCCTTAGGTCATTAAGGTGATATATTGTCCCTTTAAAGACTCCCTCCTTTGTGGTGGGATCTTGTCCTGGGTTGACTAGAGGGTGTGGTCCACACACCATTTAATATTAGTCCAGTCTACTAAGGGTTCAAGGAGGTGCTGGGTTTCCTTTCAGGTCTGCTTATGGCCTTGAACCTGTATCAATAATCAAGTCATTATCAAGTTCCCCTTCTTGGAGGGGATAATGCATCCAGATTTCAGTTAATCAGATCAAGTTCTGGGTTTGCCCAAGATTCTTGGTGAGCAGTCTATGGCTAGAGTATGAGAAATTTTCTTTAAAAAAAGTCAGTCAAGATAAGGTGCAGGGTGCATTGTAACACCCTTTTTGATAAGGTGCATCCATGTTACTGGATTATTTAGGTGAGTCCTTGGCACTTTATGGCAATGTTGTCATCCTTTTTAGCGTGTTGAAGATGTTGGGTTGAATGAAGTGTGTGTGTGAGAGCCACACATCTGGTACTCAGAATGTCACTTATATCAATCATTATAGGAAGCATAGAGGGTTAGTCCAAGGCTATACGTGACAAGTGTGCACTGATGTCTTGGTTAGGTGTAAAATAAGAACTGAAATTAAGGCCTTCTTCAGAGAACCTCATGGTACAAAGTACAACCACGGTGTTGTTTAACTTTAGATTGGCAGTGGGTTCAGGCTTCTTTGGGAGGGGATTAATCTGTGCTGATATTACATTAGTTTTTGTGCCAAAATTTCGTCATTGTTAGGATCAGGATTGTCCTGGGCACACTCATTTTCTTGGTCTGGCCCAGACCACTTTCTCTTGATTGGCCAAGGACAAATTCTCCAGATAATTGTGC
Organism: Mesocricetus auratus; assembly: GCF_017639785.1. NCBI lineage: Eukaryota > Metazoa > Chordata > Mammalia > Rodentia > Cricetidae > Mesocricetus > Mesocricetus auratus. The sequence goes on from NW_024430056.1 coordinate 3,635, forward strand.
TCAGGCTCCTTTAGGGTCAGGGGTTAGCCCAGGCCCACATCTCTTCTTGCTTTGGGCCCGGGCTTTTTCAGGGTCAGGATTGGCCTGGGCACACTCATTTTCTTGGTCTGGCCCAGGCCTCTTCTTTTGACTGGCCCAGGCCAAATTCTCTGGATAATTGTGCTCAGGCTTCTTAAGGGTCAGGGGTTAGCCCAGGCCCACATCTCTTCTTGCTTTGGGCCCGGGCTATTTCAGGGTCAGGATTGGCCTGGGCACACTCATTTTCTTGGTCTGGCCCAGGCCTCTTCTTTTGACTGGCCCAGGCCTAATTCTCTGGATAATTGTGCTCAGGCTCCTTTAGGGTCAGGGGTTAGCCCAGGCCCACATCTCTTCTTGCTTTGGGCCCGGGCTTTTTCAGGGTCAGGATTGGCCTGGGCACACTCATTTGCTTGGTCTGGCCCAGGCCTCTTCTTTTGACTGGCCCAGGCCTAATTCTCTGGATAATTGTGCTCAGGCTCCTTTAGGGTCAGGGGTTAGCCCAGGCCCACATCTCTTCTTGCTTTGGGCCCGGGCTTTTTCAGGGTCAGGATTGGCCTGGGCACACTCATTTGCTTGGTCTGGCCCAGGCCTCTTCTTTTGACTGGCCCAGGCCAAATTCTCTGGATAATTGTTCTCAGGCTCCTTTAGGGTCAGGGGTTAGCCCAGGCCCACATCTTTTCTTGCTTTGGGCCCGGGCTATTTCAGGGTCAGGATTGGCCTCTACACACTCATTTTCTTGGTCTGGCCCAGGCCTCTTCTTTTGACTGGCCCAGGCCAAATTCTCTGGATAATTGTGCTCAGGCTCCTTTAGGGTCAGGGGTTAGCCCAGGCCCACATCTCTTCTTGCTTTGGGCCCGGGCTATTTCAGGGTCAGGATTGGCCTGGGCACACTCATTTTCTTGGTCTGGCCCAGGCTTCTTCTTTTGACTGGCCCAGGCCAAATTTTCTGGATAATTGTGCTCAAGCTTCTTAAGGGTCAGGGGTTAGCCCAGGCCCACGTCTTCTTGCTTTGGGCCCGGGCTTTTTCAGTGTCAGGATTGGCCTGGGCACACTCATTTTCTTGGTCTGGTCTAGGCCTCTTCTTTAGACTGGCCCAGGCCAAATTCTCTGGATAATTGTGCTCAGGCTTCTTAAGGGTCAGGGGTTAAGCCCAGGCCCACATCTTTTCTTGCTTTGGGCCCGGGCTTTTTCAGGGTCAGGATTGGCCTGGGCACACTCATTTTCTTGGTCTGGCCCAGGCCTCTTCTTTTGACTGGCCCAGGCCAAATTCTCTGGATAATTGTGCTCAGGCTTCTTAAGGGTCAGGGGTTAAGCCCAGGCCCACATCTTTTCTTGCTTTGGGCCCGGGCTTTTTCAGGGTCAGGATTGGCCTGGGCACACTCATTTTCTTGGTCTGGTCCAGGCCTCTTCTTTAGACTGGCCCAGGCCAAATTCTCTGGATAATTGTGCTCAGGCTTCTTAAGGGTCAGGGGTTAAGCCCAGGCCCACATCTCTTCTTGCTTTGGGCCCGGGCTTTTTCAGGGTCAGGATTGGCCTGGGCACACTCATTTTCTTGGTCTGGCCCAGGCCTCTTCTTTTGACTGGCCCAGGCCTAATTCTCTGGATAATTGTGCTCAGGCTCCTTTAGGGTCAGGGATTAGCCCAGGCCCACATCTCTTCTTGCTTTGGGCCCGGGCTATTTCAGGGTCAGGATTGGCCTGGGCACACTCATTTTCTTGGTCTGGCCCAGGCCTCTTCTTTTGACTGGCCCAGGCCAAATTCTCTGGATAATTGTTCTCAGGCTCCTTTAGGGTCAGGGGTTAGCCCAGGCCCACATCTTTTCTTGCTTTGGGCCCGGGCTATTTCAGGGTCAGGATTGGCCTCTGCACACTCATTTTCTTGGTCTGGCCCAGGCCTCTTCTTTTGACTGGCCCAGGCCAAATTCTCTGGATAATTGTGCTCAGGCTCCTTTAGGGTCAGGGGTTACCCAGGCCCACATCTCTTCTTGCTTTGGGCCCGGTCTTTTTCTGGGTCAGGATTGGCTTGGGCACACTCATTTTCTTGGTCTGGCCCAGGCTTCTTCTTTTGACTGGCCCAGGCCAAATTTTCTGGATAATTGTGCTCAAGCTTCTTAAGGGTCAGGGGTTAGCCCAGGCCCACGTCTTCTTGCTTTGGGCCCGGGCTTTTTCAGTGTCAGGATTGGCCTGGGCACACTCATTTTCTTGGTCTGGCCCAGGCCTCTTCTTTTGACTGGCCCAGGCCAAATTCTCTGGATAATTGTGCTCAGGCTTCTTAAGGGTCAGGGGTTAGCCCAGGCTCACATCTCTTCTTGCTTTGGGCCCGGGCTTTTTCAGGGTCAGGATTGGCCTGGGCACACTCATTTTCTTGGTCTGGCCCAGGCCTCTTCTTTTGACTGGCCCAGGCCAAATTCTCTGGATAATTGTGCTCAGGCTCCTTTAGGGTCAGGGATTAGCCCAGGCCCACATCTCTTCTTGCTTTGGGCCCGGGCTATTTCAGGGTCAGGATTGGCCTGGGCACACTCATTTGCTTGGTCTGGCCCAGGCCTCTTCTTTTGACTGGCCCAGGCCAAATTCTCTGGATAATTGTGCTCAGGCTTCTTAAGGGTCAGGGGTTAGCCCAGGCCCACATCTTTTCTTGCTTTGGGCCCGGGCTGTTTCAGGGTCAGGATTGGCCTGGGCACACTCATTTTCTTGGTCTGGCCCAGGCCTTTTCCTTTGATTGGCCCAGGCATAATTCTCTGGATAATTGTGCTCAGGCTTCTTTAGGGTCAGGGGTTAGCCCAGGCCCACATCTCTTATTGCTTTGGGCCCTGGCTGTTTCAGGGTCAGGATTGGTGTGGGCACACTCATTTTCTTGGTTTGGCCCTGGCCTCCCTCCTTTGATTGTCCCACACCTATGTTTCCTCTCTAATGGGCCTTGGCTTCTTTAGGTAAGGGAATTCCTTGGTTCCCCATATCTTCTGATATGGGGTCCTGCCTTTTTCAGGGTCAGTGTACCTGTTTATCATTAGGGTGGATGTAGTCAATCCTTTCCAGTCGATGCTTGCCCAAATCTTTGACTAAATCTTGGTCTATTTTCAGCATTTCTGAAAAATTAAAAGAAAAGTCAGGTAGATTTTGATAGTGGAAGATACTAGCATCTGAAATGTTCTCAGAACATTATTGACCTGTCCTCGGGGAAACATGCACAGACACAGACACAAGTAGCCCACAGTTCACATGAAATAATTATACAGTATATAAAGATGAAATATGTAGGAGAGAAAGCTGGTTGGGTAAGTCCTTCCTGTTGCACACCTGACGGTCTATGGTGGAGGGGATATCCATGAGCTCATGTGGAAAGACTGGTCCTTTGACTTTGTGAGATACACATAAGAGAGTCCCACCAAGACACCGTGGTATATTTCCTTCCTGTGGTCTGAACCCTTGATGGAATATCACAGTTACATGAAACAGCAGCAGTTAGTCCTCCCATCATCTATAGGATGCCTTGCTAAGGCAAAGAAGTCTCTACAGATCATCACAAGATCTCTTTGCTATGTGGGGATGGCATCCTCTCTCTGAATGTCATACATGGCCATGTTTAGTGAGGGTATTTCTCTGATCCTTGTTTTTGTAACCCATCTCATGGTCATATCTGCTGTGTCAATCAAAAACCCCTCAGACACCGAATCTGCCTTTGTCACCCCTTTCCAGAGAGCACCCTGCCAAGTACACTGGTTTGAGATCACTTCTTCACCTATAGAATTTTCTGCAATCACTTACCCTAAATACATCTCTGCCCACCTTCTGCTGAGCTAAATCCTGGTCCACTATACTGGTCTCTGCTGCCCTCTGAACTGGGTCACACCCTGAACTATGACAGTGACCCTCATGTGAGGTCACAGAGGCCAGGCCTCACTGTGTCTGTGAAACTCAAAAGCTGTCCATGCACACAGATGTCCTTTGGGCTGGTATTTAGGGGAAGTCCCTGAAGGCTTCTCTTAAGATCATTCTTGGGAACAAGCTCACATCCAGTCTTTCTCCTCCAGGGAACTTTACCCCTGGGACCAACAAGTTCAGTAGGGAAGGGTCATACTCTACCCTAATGTGCACAGTTCACCTCTTGGTGTCTCCTTTCTGCTGCTCAGTTTATTAATAAGTTTCTCTTGTCAAGAGATTTTAAGTGTGCCATCTGCAGTATTTTGGGTGTCCAGCCAATGGAAAATGTTTGGGTACAACCTCTCCCATCACCACTATTAAACATAGCTTGCAGGAGGATTGCCCAGAAAGCAGGATGTCATGAAATTCCCTTACCTGGTCCTGTCTTGAAACAGTCAATGACTTATGAGAATATCACTCTGGATATCTGTATAACAGCAGAGCTTCTTCCTATTGTCATTTGCAAACTGGAGTTCCAAGGCAGGTGCTGGCTCTGCCTCAGCAGCTGTCACCTTTTCTCACAAATACAGGTGGAGGTTAGTTGACAAAATTTGACAAAATCCACTCAGACATACACCCAGATTCAACCACAAATATATGAACACCGGTCTCACAAGTAAAAGGTTAAGTTTGAAAATAAGATGGAACGAGTATGGCATTAGTGTCTGTGGCCATTCTGGGAAGGGTCTATGAGCCAAATGTAAAGATGATTTCCAGGGAGGTTCATGTCCAGAGAAGCCCAAGAGAAGCACCCCTACCTGTGAAGCATGTGCTCCCTGTGTGGATGTCACAAACAGGTGGGTGGTACAATTAATTATCTTTAACATTCTGTAGGCCCAAGCCTTAAGTTGTAGACTATGCACTGAGTTGACACTCTCTTCAGAGGCCTCTCTTCATTAAATTTTACATACAATTTAAATGTAAATATGGATAGGTTAGGGAGATGGCTGTAGTTCTGTTTCTTATTGTGTCCCTGACATCATCCATGCTGGGCCCAACACATAATTATAAAAGATAACGATTGTGCTGTCTAGAAGCAAAGTCCCTTCACACCCCTGCAGTAATGAATTTGAAACACTCCCTACCTGTCCTGACACTGTGGGCTGCCTTAGCTGATGGTTGTCCCTGGCTTGGGCACAATAGCAGAGTTTATTCTGCACCAGCCTGGAGACTGAAGTCTTCTCATGTGATACAGGCTGGGTGTGGACATCCCATGGCCTCATTCTCCAGTGAGATGTGGGTGTTGTCTTCCTGAGTCCTTGTTATACTAGTTCTTTGTCACACATCTTACAGATACTTACTGCAGCTTTTTCTACAGCTATAACACAGGTCCTGTTAAAGAACCACATTGTGCCTCATATCCTTTATCATCCCTGCCTTCCAGTGTAGCACGGTGATATTAAGTTATGACCTCATCCCAGGAATCCTGTGTATATTTCTCCCTCCACAGAGCATAAACATTCCTCTAAACACATCCAAGTAAAACCATGTATAAACACAGAATTAGAAGGGAGAGTACTGCCATGGTGCTTCCTGTGACAGTGACATTGGATTCTGTTCCCTAATCATGGCAGCTGTCTGTGTCTGTCTTATTATAAATGAAAACATTGTTACCACAAGGGACCAGAATTATTAGGGAAGAACAGATATCAGTGCCAGGGATGCTTTGCCCACACTCCCTGAACAACCTACGTGTGGTTGTCTAATGTGGGCATACAGACAGCAACCCTCCATCCTTATCAGCTGGTTCAGAGGCTGGAGTCCTGGTGGGGCTTCATCCCAAGGCCTCTCTCTCTCTGTGAGTGAGAAGGGGTTTCTCTCCATGTGGTCTTGATGGGCCAGTCCAACTGCTATGAGACTTCTGACTCCTGCTCTTAGGATGAGCTCTCCTCAGGCTGGGACATTTCAAATACCTTGCTATGTTTTAGTGTCCCCATTTAAGATCTCAATAAAGAAGTGCCTCAAACTAAGTAAGTCACTCACATGATTAATTTCAGGTAGTGTCCATCCCAGAAAACAGCCCAAACTTACCCAGTCACATGCACTTGCTGTGGTTCAAGCCCTCCTTCTGGACTCTGGCTTGTCCTCAGGTAAGACCCAGGCATTACTAGGGCAGGGTTCAATTGTGAGGTCACAGAGGCCTCAGCCACCTCATTCTGGGAATCCCAGGTCATCCAGACCTCTCAGTTCTCTCCCAGCCTGACCCATCCTTGTTCTTTGCCAACCTATAAATAACAACCATGTGTCTATCTTAGTAGTCCTGTGACTCAGCCACTATCTTTACTAAGATTAAAGAAAGTGTGTCTTTGCTACATTGGGGCCATAAAGTTTAAGGGTGATCCTGTGGTATCCTTCTTTCTATCATTGAATTTCCTCTTTTTCTAGGCTAAGGAGGCAACATCAGGCTTTTAAAACTGACTCATATTAAAAACAAAATGGCATTTTATAAAGGTATGCCATGACAGGGTCAGGAAAATAAGGTTCCAAATCTCTCCCTGGACTATATGTATGGTTTTGAGCTTTATTTTGGTACTAAAGAATCTTAATATTCGAGAATTATAGCTTTTAAGGCTCAAGTTTAACAGGAATAAAATTATAAATCCTAATTCTGTAAAAGAGCTACTAACTTATTATAAACTGTTAAAAAGATATTTAAGATATACATGGTAGTGGTCAGTCATGCTAAGAATAGATGTAATTCATTCACAGAGATGAGCTTAGAAGGAGAAACCAATTATTATTTTCTATTATGTGGTCTTCCATCACTTCATCATACAGTACTTTGTATGTGTGGTCAAAATTAAGCCTGAATCCAAACCAAGCAATAGCAGAGAGACTACATTAATAGCTCCTCCCTGATGATAAGGTTGATGATTGCCTTATATGCTATCCTAGAATATTTATCCAGTGACTGATGGAAGCAGAGACAGATACCCACTGCTAGACACTGAACTGAACTCCTGGAACCCAGTGACAAAGATAGAGGAGTGATGAGCAAAGGGGTCAGGACCATGCTGGTAAAACCCACAAAGACAGCTGACTGGACAAGGGGGAGCTCTTGAACCCCAGACTGATGGCTGAGAGGCCAACAGGGGACTGATCCAGACTCCATGAATATGGGTGTCAGTGAGGAGGCCTCAGAAATCTCTGGGGCCTTGGGTAGTAGATCAATGTTCACCATGGCGTACAAATGATTTTTGGGAACCCATTCCACATGCGGGGGGGATGCTTTCTTAGCCTGGACACATGGGGAAGGGCCTAGGTCCTGCCCTGGATGAAATGACAGACTCTGGAGATCCCCCAAGGAGGGCCTCACCCTCCCTGGGGAATGATGTGGGGATTGGGCTGGGGGCTGGGGGGTGACTGGTGGAGGGACAAGGGAGCAGGGGTGGGGGAGGGAGTTGGGATTGACATGTGAAGTATGCATGTTTCTAATTTAAATAAAAACATATACTGAGAAAAAATTAAGCCTTAAGCAAGTAAAGGAAAGTAAGTTTAAAGTAAGCTTAAAGTCTATTTAATATAAAATAATATTCAAAATCGGTTGTATAAAAATTGGTTATAAAAGATTGAATGCTTGAGTAAAATGGATTGAATTTACAGTGCATCTACAATGCAGGAAAGCCCCCAGGCACAAGCAGTTCAATCTGATGGAGCACAAGTTCCTTTTGATGGAGCACTATCCCATCAGATGAAGTTCCACAAGTCCCTTATTACAAGGGAGGCATGGAAAATAAGATCTGCCAGAAGTCTACTGCTTCTGACGCCAGCTTTATAGACCTGGTCACCTCTGGCTACGTAAGGTCTGGTAGGTCTGACTGGCTGTAGCTAGACCAAACCAGAATAAAACCTCATCCTTATGTAAAGATGAATTACTTCTCGTGTCTCACGTGACATGGGGATGGAGTGTCTTAGTCAACTGAGGATCTCAGAGTCTACACCTATGCCCTAAATGCCTCAAACAACAGACAGGCAAACAACATTACTTTGTCCTCAGTGTCTCTGACTGTTATGGTACCTGGACCCTACTTTCAATTGGTCATAACCTTTACCATGGCATTCAACACACTACCCCATCTTATCTGGGTATTTAATGGACTGTGCCAAAATATCAATACTTTTCACAGAAAGAAAATTTTTTGAACCACAAAAGGTTCTCAAATAGCTAAAGTATTCTGAACAAAGCTGTAGGTATGACAATATCTGTTTTCAAAACATACTAGAAAGTGACATGAATCAAAACAACTAAAGACAGCCAGTGGTGGTGCAGGCCTGTAATCCTAGCCCTTGGAAGGCAGATCTCTGTGAGTTCAAGGCCAGGCTGATCTAGAAAGCTAAAAAACCCCAGTCACTTAAAACCAGACTCATAAACCAGTTGAAAAGAGAACCCAAGAGTGTAAAGCCTGTTTTTAAAACCAGCTGATGTCAATAAAAGCAGTAAAATCACACCCTGGAAAAATACTATCCTTTTATGAAAGGATCTGAGAAAACTGGAAATCTATATGCAAAGAAACTGGATACCTATCTTGTACTGTGCATAAAAGTCAATGGAAAATGGATCAAGACTTAAATGTCAGACATGAAAACCCCCGAAGACAACATAAGGAAAATATTTGGACACTGGTCTGAACAGTTTTTTTTAATTACCCAGAAAGCATAAGTAACCAAGGCAAAAGTGAGTGTTGAGTCTTTACTGAGCTAAGCATGTTTTGATACAACAAAGAAAAAAAAGACAACTACAACATCACAAAATGACAGCCACAGAACTGGAGGTAGGATGGTAGATCATTTGTTGTATTATGGACTAAGTTTTAGAATGTATAAGGGACTCGAGTCAGTTTTTGAAACAACCATGCCAACACATAACCCAAATAAAAAAATGGAACTGCCAAAAAGCATAAGGAAAATGCCCAGCATCATAAATCTTCAGGGAGATGAAACAAAAGCACAACAGGATATCAAATGATAGAGATAGGGGAGACGGAGAAGAGGGACAATGACAGGGATGGGTAGAAAGGGGATAAAGTGGAGACAAGGATGCAAAGAAAGGTAAATTCTCAAGTTCACACAGACTGTGGAAAACACAATGTAGTTCCTTAAACTGAAAGTAAACCACCATATGGCCCAGTGGTCCCATTACTGGGCATATATCTAAAAAGAATGGAAAATGCTCTGTGAAACACTATGAACTCTCATGTTTACTGAATTCATAATCCCAAAGATATTGTGATAGGTGAATGAATAAAAATGTCACGGATCCAGCTAAATGTTCTTCAGTTATAAACATAATGAAATAATGGCATTTACAGAAACATGAATGGTACTGGAGGACATTATGTCTATCAAGGGAAGTAAGTTGGTAAAGAAATACAGATGGCATATGTTCTTACTGTTATCCAGAAGCTAAAATGTTAATATTTAAAAAGGAAAGGATTGAATTATGGTTGCCAGATCTTGGGGGGAGGGTGTATTTTGAATATTTCAAATACAAAGAGGTGATGTTGGAGTTAATAAGATACATCTATTATCTGATTGGGGAAGTACATCAGATAGCACAGTAATTGCTTAGCTGGATACCCAGAACCATATAACCCTGATATAGTTATGACTGAAATTGTAGTTCTTAGGAGGAAGAGAGGAGAATCAGATGTATGAAGTCATCTTCAGCAGTGCAGTGACTTTAAGGCTAGGAGTTATCATCGGTAGCCCATCAGGGTTATCGTTTCCCTGGGTTGCCTCTGACTGCTGGGTTTTGCCTTGTGGCAATCAATCCTGCTTCACCTGTAAACACAACCTCCTTGGCCATCTCCAGTTTGCTTTTTAGCCATCTCAAGGGCAATTAAAGCTTGTGCTTTTGATGTCTGTAGGGGGCAGGGGGTGTAAAGTCACACTGAGGCCTGTCACTGCCAGTTGATGCTTGTGGAGATCTCCCTGCCCAAGGATCCAGTCTCTGTGAGTAAGGACTGGGCCAGGGGTGGGTGGAGAGAGACTGCGAGGGCCGGCACAAGTCCTGTGTCCTCCCAGCGGGTCTGGGTGAGGTGGTGGCAGTGGCCACCTGGGACACTCTGTCCCTTTGGCTTGGTTCACTTTGGGGGGAAGGAAGCCGCCTTCCCACCAGGCGACTCATTCTAATGGGTTTCCCGTCGGATTCCTGCTTCCACGAGGCGCAGGACGCAGGGGAGAGGGGGAATGAAAAAGGAGGTGGGCCCAGAGGACAGGGGTTAGGGCAGCGGGAGAAGGATGCACAGGGATCTCCTCCAGCCCGCCAGGGGTGGGGCACCGAGCACTGGAGCACGAGGCACCTTCAACGCAGACCACAGCCCCGCCCCGGCCGCCCCGCCCCGCCCCGGCCGCCCCGCCCCGGCCGCCCCGCCCCGGCCGCCCCGCCCCGGCCGCCCCGCCCCGGCCGCCCCGCCCCGGCCGCCCCGCCCCGGCCGCCCCGCCCCGGCCGCCCCGCCCCGGCCGCCCCGCCCCGGCCGCCCCGCCCCGGCCGCCCCGGCCCGGCCGCCCCGCCCCGGCCGCCCCGCCCCGCCCCGGCCGCCCCGCCCCGGCCGCCCCGCCCCGGCCGCCCCGCCCCGGCCGCCCCGCCCCGGCCGCCCCGCCCCGGCCGCCCCGCCCCTCTCGGAAGGAGCGGCCCCGCCTCCTTCCCCTCCCCCTCCTTCTTCCCTTCCTCCCGCGACCCGACCGACCTGTGCGCGCCTAAGGCCCCGCAGCCTAGCGCCGAGTTCCAAGCGGCCAATCCGTCGCTCGTGGCTCCACTCGCCGTTGTGTAAGGTGCGAGGGCGAGCGGGCTGGGGAGAGAGAGACGGAGGCAGGGACGGAGGCAGGGACGGAGGCAGGGACCGAGACAGGGACGGAGACAGGGACGGAGACAGGGACGGAGGCAGGGACGGAGACAGGGACGGAGGCAGGGACGGAGACAGGGACGGAGACAGGGACGGAGGCAGGGACGGAGACAGGGACGGAGGGAGACAGGGACGGAGACAGGGACGGAGGGAGGCAGGGACGGAGACAGGGACGGAGGGAGACAGGGAAGCCGCCCCTCGCCGCCAGTGCCCGAATGGAAGCCCGCGCGCGGCGGAGCGGGCTCGGGAAAGCTCTCTCGGGGCCTGCTGCCTCCTCCCCGGGACTTTTTCCCCCCCGCAGTGCCCCGGGGCGTTCAAAGTGCAAGCTGAGCCTCTCGCTCTCAACTCCTTTTGCAGAAATGAGGTTTGGGGGAAGTTTTTTGTTGTTTGTTTTCTTAACTCGGAGCCTCTTTTTTTTTCTTCCCGCGCAGAAACCCCATAGCCCGCCATGGAGCGTGCCTTTACCCCGCTGCGGCCCCTGCTACCCACCGGTACTGTATCATCCCCTTCCCGGAGGTGCTGCTGCTGCTGCCCTTGCTCCACCCCGGCCTCCCGTGTTCTCCCGCCTCGTGGGCAGGCCACCCAGCCTCCCTCGCGGGCCTCTGGTTCCCCTGTGTGGAAAGCGGACACTGAGTATTAGTCTTCGCCCCATAGACCCTTTGTGAGGGCCTAGGGAGGAGTTGACAGAGTTTTGTGTCCTCCTGACCCGATGTTCCAAGAGTTAACAAACGCCTGAGATGCCAAACACATAACTCCCAGCAGCTCAACCTTCCATACTGCAGGGGGAAAAACAAAAACAAAAACCCAAAACATGAGGGACAGGGAGAACTGCCTGCTGTCAGGGACACATTTCTAGTCACCTGAAAAATAGCCTGAACTTAGTACAAGAGTAGCAAACGGTTATCTAAAAGTCTGAAAGGTTTAACGCTAAGGATTTAAATTATAATTGTGCGTGCGTGCGTGCGCGCGCGTGCGTGTGTGCGTGTGCTGGGGATCGATCCCGGAGCCTTGAGCACACTAGACAAATACTTTCATCAGTAAACTGAATTCCCAACCTCAAGGATTTGTATTTCTCAAACTTTGAAATTATTGCCCTCCACGTGTGTCGAATGAGTTGTGTTAGTAGCATTCTTTCTAATGTAAATTGTGAGGCTAGATGTATTTAGTTTTCAAATTGGTTTTCCTGTCTATGCGTGTGTGTGTGTGTGTGTGTGTGTGTGTGTGTGTGTGTGTGTAGGCACATGTGCAGATGTCAACCTTGAGTGTCATCCTTCAGGCCCTGATCACTTTGTTTTCTCTCACTCACTGGCCTGGAAATAATTGATTAGGCTAGGCTGGCTGCCTGGCCAATGGATAGGATCCCCTGTGGCCACCTCCCTAGAGCTAGCATTAAGTGCCCATCACTATGCCATGTATTTGTATGTGGGTTCTGAGGTTGAACTCAGCTCTCCCTGCTCTCCTGACTGAACTGTCTTCCCCGGCCCCTATTTACAGATTACTGCTTATTGTGTTTGCACTGTGTGGGATTTTGGGTTAACCATCAGTTTCAGAAGAAAGCATCATTTTTGGAATGGCCTTTAGTTTTTACAAGCACGTGAATTCAGGGGTCTTGTTCTGAGGTTTGAATTTGATTTTTGCTTATCACCAGTACATCCTGGGCGTGCTGGTAGGAAAAATCCAAAGGTTACAGTACTAGCAGTAGGTGACATTGACTTCTTAGTCTTAGTCATTCATTGTGCTCATGTACCCCTTTAGGGCTGAGATGGTTTGCAATAAACATAGGGCTATGTGAGTCTTGAAACTGTGAACATGCAGGAGTCTTGTCTGTACATACTAAGAGGGCTACCATGTCACTAGTGCATGTGCTGTTGGGGAACCACCCTTGTATACATACAGTGCATCATCGATACCTTTTTAGCATACACACACACACACATACACACACACAGGAAAAGAATGAAAGAATGAGGATTAAAACTCATTTTTTTTCTTTTTCTTTCTTTTTTTTTTCTTTTTTTTTTTTTTTTGGTTTTTCGAGACAGGGTTTCTCTGTATTGCTTTGGAGTCTGGCCTGGATCTCGCTCTGCAGATCAGGCTGGCCTCGAACTCACAGAGATCCGCCTGCCTCTGCCTCCCGAGTGCTGGGATTAAAAGCATGCGCCAACAACGGGCCGGCTCATTTTTGTTTCTTCCTAAACTTGATTATAATGTTTCCTGTTTGTTACTATAAACAGTTTTTCAGACATTAAGCATCGCAACATCTTGAAAATTAAATTTCACAGTTCTTAATTACCTAATAATGGCAGAGCCAACAGCATTTCCAAAAATAAACATTTGATCCCGGTGGACTTACTGACCTTCAGATGTCTTAACTAAAATGTGAGGGTGTTACTGTCCAGAGGCGGCCAGTGCTCTCTGTCTTGAAGAAAGAGCCACAGGGTGAGTGCTTTAGATGACCCTGAAGCATTGGAGTCTCTAGTGACATTTTAGTCCTGCTGCCTCCTGGTTCCCATCCTCCTGGTTCCCGTCTGCCCAGCAGAGATACATCTCGAGGCTACTGGGACTACCATCATCAGCTAATACCCGTAAAGCAGTGAAACTCATAGCAGATTGAGTAACAAACTGAGAGAGACAGCGGCCATGGGAGTTCAGGGTCGGTGCGGAGACAGAAATGGCAATGTCCAGGAAGTGGAGGGTTGCCTTCATTTCTATTACGTACTCAGCAGGGAAGCCTTGGCTCCTCTGTTTGGAACATTTCTAAGTTGATACTGCAGCAAGGTTTGTAATGCTGTGGTGTCCCATGTCAAGTACAAAACCTCAAGAGACAGAAGCCAGTGCTCCTGTGGTGGTTCTCAAAACTTCTTCCTCTGCGGATTCCTGTCTCATTTCTAGCCTTGGCCATGAAACAAGGTTCCAGGCATGATTCTGTTGACATTAGATGTAGTAAAACTGAGTAGTTGCTATGAGACCAGTGCAGTGCCTAGTTCTTTATAGTAATTTAAGAAGTATTGGAGTGCTGGGCGTTGGTGGCACACGCCTTTAATCCCAGTACTTGGGAGGCAGAGGCAGGCGGATCTCTGAGTTCAAGGCCAGCCTGGTCTATAGAGCGAGTTCTAGGACAGCCTCCAAAGCAATACAGAGAAACCCTGTCTCGAAAAACCAAAAAAAAAAAAAAAGTAGTGTTGGAGTTTATTTTTTATTGAAGGGATTTTTTTTAATCAAGCAAATAAAGCCTTTTTTAAACTGCTAATATTTTATGGTAGTCTTCTGGAAATAGCTGTTACCATCAGGTCTGCTCCAGCAGGAGAGGGTTTCCCTAGAAAAATTGTTATAGTTCGGCTCCAGTCTGTTGGAGAGCAAGTGTAACAACTTTAGTTCAGCCAGGGGAAGGTTTCCCCAACAAAAAGTGTGACAGCCTTGCTCCACTCGGATCCCCTCTGCCCAGGGTTGTCTCTCTGCTCCGACAAAAGAAGGTCTCACCCAAACCTCATGAAAGAGATTTACTGGGAGGGAAGAATCCAGGAGAGTGACTGCCTTCTACCAGGGTGACAGAGGGCACCTGGGCACCAAGAACAGTCACAAGCTGAACAGACGCAGGGTTTATATAGGGACTCTTAGGGGGTGGAGTTTTTCCATGTTGGGGACTGGTCAGATTTCAGTCCCTGAGCTCAGACTGGGTAGATCTCCTGCTCAGGGATTGGTAAATTTTCTGCACAGGTTTGGGGTCAGATATGACTCTGGTTTCAGGGTCAAAGTGTGTTTCTTTTTTTTTTTTATTTTGGTTTTTAGGAGACAGGGTTTCTCTGTATTGTTTTGGAGGCTGTTGGAATAGCTGGGCCTTGAACTCACAGAGATCCACCTGCCTCTGCCTCCCGAGTGCTGGGATTTAAAGGCGTGTGCCACCACCACCCGGCTCAAAGTGTGTTTCTTTCACTGGTCCTTTTTAGCATTTTGGCTCTGATTTTAGGGCCAGGGTGTATTTTTTTCACTGGCTTTGATTTCAGGGACAAAGTGTGTTTCTTTGGCACTGGTTTCAGGGTCAGGGTGCATTTCTTTGGTTCTGGTTGCAGGGCCAAAGTATGTTTCTTTGGCTCTACTCACGGTGTGTTTCTTTAGCTGGCCCTTTATCCTTAAACCACTGTTTTTGGTACTTAGAGTGTAGTCAAATCTATTCTAGTGTTCATATTCTCCTCCTCTGCTGAGTCCTGCCAGTGCCTAGTGCCCATGATTCAAGATTAAATTGAACCTGGGAACTCAAGCTAAGTTTCTCTAGAGAGTTCTTACTGACACTCTGTGGCGCTTTTGTTCTGGGTAGCTTAGAGTTCAAAGCAGGAACTGAGAAACAATAAAAAAAACACAGATAGTATTTCTCATTACAATCACCGATGTGCTCAGGTCTCTTGGCAAAATGAGAGCTGTTTGTTTAATGCCCTTGAATGTTCTAAGCTACATTGCTGAAGCGTTGGGACAATCTTGGCCAAGGCAGGCAGACCCACTCCTCCCAGGAGAGCAAACAAGCGTGAAAATCTTATTATTTTCGGTCTACTTCTCACCCCTTTCCTATAAACTCATTAAGAGCAGTGTAAAGCTTCTGTTGATACGGAAGACGATAGGTGGAGTTCACGAATCATTGAAAGTACAGGTAATATGTGATAGCTGCCAGTGCCCCCTGAAAGGAAAGGAGCCGGGGGAACCAATGTGGCCAGCTCCACTGCTTTTAATCTCCCAAAAGGTCATCCAACTGTTGTGGGACCAAGTGAGAATCACTTATAATATTGGCGAACACATACCAGGAGATGTTCACAACCAAAAGCTTATAGCAGTAAATCTTAACAGCAGCTCAGGTTTTGTAAAACTGCTGTTCAAAGTTCCTTCATTTTTACATTTAATTCTCTACACAGAAAAACTCTCTCTCAGAAAAACAAATTGTGTGTGCCTGTGTGTGTGTGTTTGTGTGTACATATATATGATTCTTTCTCTCATACTTTTTTTGTTTCTTTTTATTTTGCTAAGTAACATTTTTTTTGTTTCAGTTTTAAATTCTCTGCTTGAAATTTTACAGCTTTTCAACCTCCTCTCCCACTTAGGGTCTTATAAATCCTGGGAGGCAGAATGCTTTCACTTTCGCAACGGCTTAAGGGATAATGATGACCTTGAATGGGGCGACATTTTTGTAAGCAAGAACCAAAAGTAAGGGAGTACTCAGAGAGCTAAACCTCTTTAATTATACCCAGCCCTCTTGACCTTTATATACAAATTTCCCTTTAATAAAAATAAAGTGTCCAGGTGGGAGGCCGAGACAGGTGGATCTCTGAGTTCAAGACCAGTCTGAAAAACAAGTTCCTATCTCCTCATTGTGAAGGTATTTGGCTTCTTGGTGCCTCTTCAAACCTTTAGAAATTGCCTCTCCCACCGAATCTTCTATATCTTGATCTTTATATTCAATATTAACTGTATACAAGACCCATTCACCCAATGATGCTGATCTGATTTTTAATGGCCAAAGTACCTGTTTGCATTATGGATTTGCATTCTCCTAAGCTAGAGATTCTATAAGGATTCACCTAGAATCTGAATCAGTTACCTGTAATTCTATTGCTCTGGACAATCTTTGTCAGAATTCAGTGAACCTTTCTCTCAGTCCTTGTACCACCTGGTATAAGGTTCTATCCTCTTTCCTAGTTCATGTACCTTATTCAAAGTATTCAGAGCTGCTGTATGGCATAAAGACGAGATGTGTTTGTCATATTCAGCCTGAGCCTGTAGGTCACCATAAGCACCCTCAGCCATAATTTTATCTTGGGGAGCTTCATAGCCTTTCATTAGGCCTTGAAGCTTGAGGGACTTTGCTACCTCCCTCCATAAAGCTCTTCATTGTATTTGAGATGAATTTTCTAGTATCATACAGCTTAGATCAATTGACTCCAATCCTTTGGGGTCACCCTATTCACACTCGCCCCAGACTTCAGTAATTCCCTGACATAAGGAGAGTGACTCCCATAACAAACAATGGTTTATTCGATCCCCTTAAGGTCTTTCATCTGTATTGG
Organism: Mesocricetus auratus; assembly: GCF_017639785.1. Classification (NCBI taxonomy): domain Eukaryota; kingdom Metazoa; phylum Chordata; class Mammalia; order Rodentia; family Cricetidae; genus Mesocricetus; species Mesocricetus auratus. The sequence goes on from NW_024430056.1 coordinate 20,468, forward strand.
TTCCCACTGATAAGCAACGGAACCATTAGGATGCCTCCTTGTTGCTGGTTTTTCAGTCATAGATACTGGGAAGGCCTAGGAGATGGCATAACAACCTTATCTTCCTGGTGTCTGAGATGTGTAGGTAAACCTCTATGATGACCTGTTGCTTGTGCATCTGATTCTGGTGTATCAGATTGTAAGTCATCTAAGACCTGCAGTCCAGCAACCACCAGTTTTCAGAGTGATTGAATTTCCTGGGTCAAAAAATTTTCTAAGGACTTCATAGAGTCTGTCCATTTCTTGGATTTATCATTTATACGTGATTCCAAGCATTTAATATTCTCATCCTTAAATATTATCTAAATGGCATGTAAGTTACCTTCTAGAAACAGTGTTCTATCTGATAACAGGTCATTATCCTCAGACATGGAATGAATTGTTTCAGTAAGTTTAACAATCTCGTTTTCCAGCTTTCAAATTTTATTAGTTGAGTCATCAGACATGGAACAAGTTGTTTCTGCCAGCATGATAATATCCTGCTGAATTGATTCCATTTTGGCCATAAGGGCAGTGGGCATGGAATCAATTCTGCCTTGTAAGTTGTTATGTTTGAGTTCCAAGGTATTTACTTTGTTAGACATTTCCCCATTGACCTGAAGACTTTGAATTTTTGTCTTTAATTTACCAATAGTTTGTAAAGCTTCCCTGCCCTATGATTAAGCCCTCTCTTCTAGGATATCATGTGGATTATGAATCTAATCACTAGCATTAGAGAAAAGAGATGGAATCCAGTTCGGCCGAAGAAAACCGCACCGAGCAGGAGAACGGGACTTAGGAGGGCCTCTGGGGTTACTCAGATGCACAGGGTTGTAGGCCACACATGTAGGCTGGCACCCGGCCAGGGAGGGAGGCAGCGGATCTGGAGGCTTGGTAAATTTACTTGCTGATACCGGATAATGTGGAAATAATAAATTACACAAAATAGGGGTGTCCTATGATATTTTGTTGAGGAAGCAATCACTTACGTGAGAAGTCAAGAAAGCCGAGAACCAAAGTGTAAAGAGAAGCCTTTTCCTTGAGAGAAGTCTTCCCGCCAGCCTGGTTCTAGAGCCGCATCAGTCCCAAATAAACACACAGGAGGCTATATTAATTATGAAGTTGTTGGCCTTGCTTGTCTCTTACTGGCTAACTCTGACTTAAGTAATTACCCCATAATTGTTAATTCAAGTATGTCTCTTACCAGAGAAGTTTCCGGGCTTCCTACCCCATGGCGTTACATCTGGACTCTCTGTGTTTCTCCTACCCAGAGTCCTTCTGGACTCCTAGTCCCTCCTGTCTTGGTTTCCTATTGGCTCAACAGTGCTTTATTGACATAATCACAGGACCTCCCACATCACCAAAGGTGTGCACACTGTTCTCCAGGCCAAACCCTGACCACAAAGAGAGAGAGCCTCATCCTCCTAGATATTTTTATCCCCTGTATGTTCTATGTGCCTGTGAACAAACCCAAATGGATGTGGTCAGCGTTACGGGTATGTAGACCTCTCCTTACAAGTAGCCAGGCAGGAAGATAGGCAGGGCTACCAGATGAGGAGAATTCTGAGAAGAGTGAAGGCAGGGAACAGTCGTAAGAGGGAAAGATGCCAAAGGAGTAACATGCCAGAGCTTTACAGTAAGCCACGGCCTTGTGGCAATACATAGTTTAATACAAATGGGTTAATAATTAAGAGAGAGGTAGCCACTAAGGGCCTGAGCAATCAGCCAAATAACTTATAAACAGTATTTTCTGCTGAATAGTACTCCATTGTGTAAATGTACCACATTTTCTCTATCCACTCTTCAGTTGAGGGGCATCTAGGTTGCTTCCAAGTTCTGGCTATTACAAATAATACTGCTATGAACATAGTGGATCAGACATCCTTGTTGTATGAATGGGCATCTTTTGGATATATGCCTAAGTGTGGAGTTGCCTGGTCTTGTGATAGGTTTATTCCCATTTTTCTGAGGAATCTCCATACTGATTTCCAAGGTGGCTGTATAAGTTGGCACTCCCATCAGCAGTGGAGGAGTCTTTCCCTTTCACTACAACCTCTCCAGCATAAATTGTCATTGGTGTTTTTGATTTTAGCCATTCTGACTGGAGTAAGATGGTACCTCAGAGTTGTTTTGATTTGCATTTCCTGGATGGCTAAGGATGTTGAGCACTTTCTCAAGTGCCTCTCAGCCATTTTAGACTCCTCTATTGAAAATTCTCTATTTAGTTCTGTAGCCCACTTTTTAATTGTATCCTTGGTATTTTGATGACTTCCTCTTGAGTTCTTCGTAAATTTTGGAGATCAGCCCTCTGTCAGATGTGGGATTAGTGAATAGCTTTTCCCATTGTGTGGGCTGCCTTTTTGTCTTGCTGACTTTGACCTTCCCTTACAGAAGCTTCTCAGTTTCATGAGGTCCCATTTATTAATTGTTGACCTCACTGTCTGTGCTACTGGTGTTATGTTCAGGATGCTGTCTCCTGTACCAATTCGTTCAAGGGTACCACCCACTTTCTCTTCTAAGAGGTTCAGTGTGGCTGGATTTATGTTGAGGTCTTTGATCCATTTGGACTTAAGTTTTGTACATGGAGGTAGACATGGATCTATCCGTATTCTTCTACATGCCATCGTCCAGTTATGCCAGCACCATTTGTTAATGATGCTTTTTTTCCATTGTATATTTTTAGTTTCTTTTTCGAAGATCAGATGTTCATACATGTATGGGTTAATATCATGGGGTTCAATTTGATTCCATTGGTCTACGTGTCTATTTTTGTGCCAATACCAAACTGTTTTCAGGACTACAGCTCTATCATACAGCTTGAGGTCAGGGATGGTGATGCCTCCAGATGTTGCTTTGTTGAGTAAGGTTGTTTTGACTATCCTGGGTCTGTTTTTTTTCCATACAAAATTGATTATTGTTCTTTCAAGTTCTGTGAAGAATTGTGCTGGTATTTTAATGGGGATTGGATTGAATCTGTAGATTGCTTTTGGCAGTATTGCCATTTTTACTACATTGGCGCTGCCTATCCAAGAGCATGGGAGATCTTTCGATATTCTGAGGCCTTCATAAATTTCTTTCTTTAAAGACTCAAAGTTCTTGATATATAGGTCTTTCACTTGTTTGGTTAGCGTTACCCAAGGTATTTTATGTTGTTTGTGGCAATTGTAAAGGGTGATGTTTCTCTGACTTCTTTTTCAGCCCTTTTATCACCTGTATATAGTAGGGCTACAAATATCCTTGAGTTGATCTTGTAGCCTGCCACTTTGCTGAAGGTGTTAATTAGCTGTAAGAGTTCCCTGGTAGAGTTCTTTGGGTAAACTATCATATCATCTGCAAATAGTGAAAGTTTGACCTTTTTCTTTCCAATTTGTATCCCATGCCCTTGCTCTCCTTTTGTTGTCAAATGGCTCTAGCTAGAACTTCAATTACAATATTGAAAACCTATGGAGAGAGTGGACAGCCTTGTCTTGTTCCTGATTTTAGTGGAATTGTGTTGAGTTTCTGTCTATTTAGTTTGATGCTAGCTGTTGATTTGCTGTATATAGCTTTTATTATGTTTAGGTATGTTCCTGTTATCCCAGATCTCTCCAGGACTTCATCATGAAGGGGTGAATGATTGTTTTGAATTGTTTTTGGATCCGATTTGCCAGTATTTTATTGAGTATTTTTGCATCAATGTTCATGAGGGATATTGGTCTGAAGTTCTCTTTCTTAGTTGTGTCTTTGTGTGGCTTGGGGATCAAGGTTATTGGAGCCTCGTAGAAAGAGTTTGGCAAAGACCCTTCTGCTTCTATTGCGTGGAATACTTTGAGAAGTGACCGGCTGTTTATTTTGTGTCTTCCCAGGAAAAGTCACAAACAGCATGAGAAAACGAACCTGCATAACCTGACCCTGAAATGCATCAGAATCTGTCCACAGTCTGGAGAAGGTGTCAGCACTCTGCTGATCACATCCATTGGCAGAGATGTGTTGGTCTATGTCTTAGTTAGGGTTACTATTGCTGTGAAGAGACACCATGACCATAGTAACTCTCATAAACAAAGACATTTATTGGGGGGGACTTATAGTTTCAGAAATTTAGTCCATTATCATCAGGGTGGGGCATGGTGCTGAACAGAAAGACATGTAGCCAGGGCTGAGCATCCTGCATCTTGATTGGCAGGCAGCAGGAAGTGACTGAGTGTCCTGCATCTTGATTGGCAGGCGTCACGACATGAACTGAGACACTGGCTGTGGCTGGAGCATATGTGAGACATCAAAGCCCACCCCACAGTGACACACTAACTCCAACAAGGCCATACCTTCTCCAACAGTGCCACACCTACTGATAGTGCCACTCACTATGTGCTTATGGGGGTCAATTACATTCAAACTGCCACAGTATATAGCCTCTACTCACTCCAAATCCATTTAGTAAGCCGTTGGTATGATGTTTTAGCAGCTTGTGTTTTTTTTGCAGTTCCCTCATTTTTGCTTTTAATTCTCCTAACACAGTAGCCATGTTTTAAAGTATTAATTCTTCTCATAAGTTAGACAGAGTGATGGAGCATAGAAAAACTGAGACAAAAATTTTGGGTCTGAAGTAGGCAGGCCAAATCCCATCTCAGAGCTGAAACAACACATGACAATATGTTTTTTTAATATTATCCATACTCAAAGAGCATTTGAACCAGAGATTTAAGGAACTCAGTGGTGGTATCTGTGCCTTTACAACTAACAAAGGCAGACCACAGGCATAAGGCAAGGAAACCCAAGAACACAAAGAATGTCGCCTCTCAGAGGAAGCAGACTTGGGTACTTACTGCCATTGCAGGCTCCTGTGTAATCTTCTCAAAGACATTTAGCTATCTGAACTGCGCCCGTTGGTATTCTCTGTTAGCATTGTCAAAGGCTGAAGTTTCTAATAACATCTATCTAAGATCAGACTCAGAAATAGTCTCTTATGCCACCAAGCCGTGAAATGAAGGAATTCAGCAGGATCAAACAAGCCCTGGCCAGCTTGCCCCAGTCATGGGGGAGAGTTGCTCTGTTTCAGCTATCCCTCTCAACAATCCCATCAAACATGGAGATGCAGGTCTGTAAGAGGAGATGGTTTGTTTAAAATCCTTAAGTATCGTATAGGGAATAGGCCCCTATTCTGCTCATATTCCCCTCTTAGGAAAATTATCATCAACTCTGGGTCTAACGAGTTAGAAATGTGTTGGCACTTCAAAGAGGCACAGAGAGGTACACCCCAGGATCCTGTTACTTTTAGGCTGAGTCCCAGGGCTGTTGCAGAAACACAGCTGCAGGGATGCAGAGGAATGAATGGGGAACAGAGAACTTTTCATCTTTTGAATCATCAAGGGAGGCAGATCACCGGGATCCAGTGATCGGGATGTCTTCTGTACATATGTTTCTTTTATTGTTTGATGAATAAAATACTGTAGTCTATAGGGCAGCAAGATAAGCGGGTCTAGGAGATGCGGAAGATTATGGGAAGTGGAGGCAGAGAGAAGTCATCTTGTGATCCCGGGAAGAGAGGACACAAGTGAGGCATTCTCCAGTAAGATAAGACCATGTAGAAATATCGATTAGTAGTTATGGGTTAATAATTAAGACAGAGATAGCCAATAAGAAGCCCAAGTTAATGGTCAACAGTTTCATAATTGATAGAGTGCCCGTGTGTTCATTTGGGGCTGACACGGCTGTGTGATCAACCTGGCAGAAAGAACATCCATAACAATCCAGGGAACCAAAGAGGAAGGTGGAGATCCTTTGCATCGTCTCATTCCTTCTGAAAGAGCTGCCTGTCTGCTGGTGTCTCCTCCTCCAATAGGACAGAGTCATTTCCAATGGCTGAATTCTAACGTGAGGGAAGTATGTGAGCAGACACATCCTGCCTGTGGAGGAGCTTGTCTAAAAGAACATGGACATCTTCCCATTGCTTGTGGGCAATGTTCCTGTGCTGACAGAAGTAACTGTATTGTATATATGCTCAGACAGGTCATAGAAACTTTGTTTTTTCTATTTTAAAATTATTAAGAATTTGAGATAAAAAGATCTAAAGTTATAAGTATAATACAACCTACTTATGGAAGGCTAAAGTTTCAGAACTTAAATTCAAATTATGTACAACTGTATCACAAATCTGGAACCTGAGTATGCCTTGAAAAATGCCCATGAGTCAAAATAAGCATTTCTCATAAAACATCATTGAACATTTACTTCATATCTGGTCAGTGAGTGTTTAATGAATTTAGAGCAGTGGCAGAGGAGTTAGCTCAGTTCACAGAGACTGACCTAGCATGCAAGAGGTCTTTGGTCTGATCCCCATGGCTACAAACACCCAGCAGGGGGGGTTGGGCTTATTCCTCTAACCAGCAGTTCAGAGGTTGAAGCAGGAGCACACAGAGATGTTGTTCTAACCCTCTCATCAGCCTCCCTGGAAACTATGGCTCCAAACAAAAACTAAAGTTATGTGTTTGCTCTTCTAGCTTGTTGTATGTTTGTTTCTTTTGGTTATGTTCGTTTGAGATAGGGTCTCTCTACATAGCTCCTGGAATTCACTATGTGGACCAGACTGGCCTCAAACTCTTTGCCTCCCCAGTGCTGGCAATAAAGGTGTGTGCCACCATGCCTGTCTCTTCTAGCTTTATTCGTTTGTCCTTCAATTTCTTTTTTAATTTATATATTTTATGCATATTAGTATCTGTCTGCAAGGAGATCTGAACAGCCTGCTAAGAAGATTGTGATGATGAACATTTTGTTTAGAGGATAATTTAGTGTGCCAGGCTTGTAAACAAAAAGATGCTTTTAGCTTGTAAAAGCCATGAGGAGGTTATTCCTTGAACTTACCCTGTCAACTAGCCTGAGATGGACAACTGCCTGGTGTAATTGGGCTGTTCTTCAAAACTGCTAGTCATTGCAAAATATTTCACAGTCTCAGCTATTCTTACAAGGTTATTAGGGTCATAACATTAAAGAGTCTAACTCCAAGTTCCACCTTTTTATGAAACACTTGCTTGAATGGATGAGACTCTGGCTACATATCTGAGATTATCTGTTACAAAATCAAACCTTGCCCACGCTGAAATATAAATAATCATAGTTTTGTGGCTTTTACCTTTATAAACCTTGGACTAACAATAGCCAGGACCTTACCTTACTTTCTCGGTGTCCATCCTGCCAGTCTTTTTAAATAAAAGCCTCTAATTTACTAAAACCATAACGAGTCAGACTGCTGAATCTCTGTATGGCCATAGACCCACAATCAGAGCAAGTTGGATTCCCGAGGACTGCCATGTCAGTGCTGAGAACTAAATCCAAGTCGTCTAGAAGAGCAGTGGTCTTTTTTTTAATCATCACTTTTTTTATTTTAATTTTAAATAGCTTGTTTTACATGTCAATCCCAGTTCCCTCTCCCTCCCCTCTTCCCGCACTCCCCTCCCCCTCCCTCCCACCCTATCCCCACTTCCTTCCACATAGGGGATATCCAAAGTCTGTCATTTCGCAGGGTCCAGGCACTCCCCTGAGAGTCCAGGCTGAGAGAGCATCCCTCTTTGTGTTAAGGACACATGAAATCCGTTTGTATGTCAGGGATTAATACTGACCTACTGCCCAGGGCCCCATAGGTTGCCCAGGCCTCCTCACTGACTCTCACATTCAGAGGGTCTGGATCAGTCCCATGCTGGCCTTCCAGCTGTCGGTCAGGGGTCCAAGAGCTCTCCCCTGTTCAGATCAGCTGTCTCTGCTGGTTTTGCCAGCCCATTCTTTGCCAATTTGCTCATCACTCCTCTCTCTCTGTCACTGGGTTCCTTGGGTTCAGTTCAGTGATTAGTTGTGTATTTGCCTCTGCTTCCATCAGTCACAGGATGAAGGCTCCCGGATGGTTATAGACATCAAGTTCATTATCAGGAATGGGCATTCGAGGTGGTCTCTCCACTATTGCTTAGCTTGCCA
>NW_024430057.1:0-647 GCF_017639785.1 Mesocricetus auratus
ATAACTGTTTTTAAAAATTGCTTTCAATAACAACAGACTCTGAGGGAATCCAGAGAATCATCAGGGCATACTGTGAAAATCTGTACTCCAGAAAATTTGAAAATTTAAAGGAAATGGACAATTTCCTGGATAGATATCAATTGCCAAAACTAAATCAAGAACAGATAAACATTCTAAACAAACCTATAACCCCTAATGAAATAGAAGCAGTCATCAAAAGTCTCCCAAATAAAAAAAAGCCCAGGCCCAGATGGCTTCAGTGCAAAATTTTACCAGAAATTCAAAGAAGAGCTAATTCCAATACTCCTCAAAGTATTCCACACAATAGAAGCAGGAGGCTCACTGCCAAACTCTATTTCTACGAGGCTACAATTACCTTGAGACCCAAGCCACACAAAGACACAACTAAGAAAGAGAACTATAGACCAATTTCCCTCATGAACATTGATGCAAAAATACTCAATAAAGTACTCGCAAACCGGATTCACGAACACATCAGAAAAATCATCCACCATGATCAAGTAGGCTTCATCCCAGGAATGCAGGGATGGTTCAACATTAGAAAATCTATCAATGTAATCCACCATATTAACAATCTGGGAAAGAAAAACCACATGATCATCTCACTAGATGCTGAAAAAGCCTTT
>NW_024430058.1:0-1224 GCF_017639785.1 Mesocricetus auratus
TCCAGCATAAATTGCCATTGGTGTTTTTGATTTTAGCCATTCTGACAGGAGTGAGATGGTATCTCAGAGTTGTTTTGATTTGCATTTCCCAGATGGCTAAGGATGTTGAGCACTTTCTCAAATGCCTCTCAGCCATTTTAGACTCCTCTATTGAAAACTCTATTTAGTTCTGCAGCCCACTTTTTTATTGGATCCTGTGCTGTTTTGGAGACTTGCTTCTTGAGTTCTTTGTAAATTTTGGAGATCAACCCTCTGTCAGATGTGGGATTAGTGAATATTTTTTCCCATTCTGTGGGCTGACTTTTTGTCTTGCTGACTGTGTCCTTTGCCTTACAGAAGCTTCTCAGTTTCAGTAGGTAACATTTATTAATTGTTGATCTCACTGTCTGTGCTACTGGTGTTATGTTCAGGAAGCTGTCTCCTGTAACACTTCGTTCAAGGGTACCACCCACTTTCTCTTCTAAGAGGTTCAGTGTGGCTGGATTTATGTTGAGGTCTTTGATCCAGTTGGACTTAAGTTTTGTGCATGGCGATAAACATGGAACGATCCGCATTCTTCTACATGCCAGTCTTCAGTTATACCAGCACCATTTGTTGAAGATGCTTTCCTTATTCCATTGTATATTTTTACCTTCTTTGTCAAAGATCAGATGTTCGTACGTGTGTGGGTTAATACCCGGGTTTCCAATTCGATTCCATTGGTCTACCTGTCTATTTTTGTGCCAATACTAAGCTGTTTTCAGGACTATAGCTCTATAATAGAGCTTGAGGTCAGGGATGGTGATGCCTCCGGACGTTGCCTTTTTGAACAGGGTTGTTTTGGCTATCCTAGGTCTTTTGTTTTTGCATACCAAATTGATTATTGTTCTTTCAAGGTCTGTGAAGAATTGTGCTGGGATTTTAATGGGGATTGCATTGAATCTGTAGATTGCTTTTGGCAGGATTGCCATTTTTACTACATTGATCCTACCTATCCAAGAGCATGGGAGATCTTTCCATTTTCTGAGGGCTTCTTTAATTTCTTTCTTTAAAGATTCAAAGTTCTTACGATACAGGTCTTTCACTTGTTTGGTTCGCGTTAACCCAAGGTATTTTATGTTGTTTGTGGCAATTGTAAAGGGTGATGTTTCTCTGATTTCTTTTTCAGCCCATTTATCATCTGTATATAGTAGGGCTACTGATTTTCTTGAGTTGATCTTGTAGCCTGCCACTTTGATGAAGGTG
>NW_024430059.1:0-3893 GCF_017639785.1 Mesocricetus auratus
TAAGCAACTTAAACAGACCTATAACCCCTATGGAAATAGAAGCTGTCATCAAAATCTTCCAACCAAAAAAAGTCCAGGTCCAGATGGCCTCAGTGCAGAATTCTATCAGAAATTCAAAGAAAAGCTTATACCAATTCTTCTCAAAGTGTTCCACACAATAGAAGCAGAAGGGTCTTTGCCAAACTCTTTCTATTAGGCTTCAACAACCTATATAACCAAGCCACACAATGATACAACTAAGAAAGAGAACTTCAGACCAATATCCCTCATGGACATTGATGCAAAAATACTCAATAAAATACTGGCAAATCGTATCCAAGAACACATCAAAACAATCATTCACCACGATCAAGTAGGTTTCATCCCAGGGATGCAGGGATGGTTCAACATACGAAAATCCATCAACATAATCCACCATATAAACAAGGTGAAAAACAAAAATCACATGATCATCTCACTCGATGCTGAAAAAGCCTTTGACAAAATCCATCACCCCTTCATGATAAAGGTCTTGAAGAGATCTGGGATAACAGGGACATACTTAAACATAATAAAAGCTATATACAGTAAACCAACAGCCAACAACAAACTAAATGGACAGAAACTCAACGCAATTCCTCTAAAATCAGGAACAAAACAAGGCTGTCCACTCTCTCCATACCTTTTCAACATGGTACTTGAAGTTCTAGCTATTGCCATATGACAACAAAGGGAGATCAAGGGGATACAAATTGGGAAGGAAGAGGTCAAACTTTCACTGTTTGCAGACGATATGATAGTTTGCATCAATGACCCAAAGAACTCTACCAGGGAACTCTTACAGCTGATTAACGCCTTCAGCAAAATGGCAGGATACAAGATCAACTCAAGAAAATCAGTAGCCCTACTATATACAGATGATAAAAGGGCTGAAAGAAAAATCAGAGAAACATCACCCTTTACAATTGCCACAAACAACATAAAATACCTTGGGGTAATGCTAACCAAACAAGTGGAAGACCTATATCATAAGAACTTTGAATCTTTAAAGAAAGAAATTAAAGAAGCCCTCAGAAAATGGAAAGATCTCCCATGCTCTTGGATTGGTAGGATCAATGTAGTAAAATGGCAATCCTGCCAAAAGCAATCTACAGATTCAATGCAATCCCCATTAAAATCCCAGCCCAATTCTTCACACACCTTGAAAGAACAATAATCAATTTTGTATGGAAAAACAAAAGACCCAGGATAGCAAAAACAACCCTGTTCAACAAGGCAACGTCCGGAGGCATCACCATCCCTGACCTCAAGCTCTAATACAGAGCTATAGTCCTGAAAACAGCTTGGTATTGGCACAAAAATAAACAGGTAGACCAATGGAATCGAATTGAAAACCCGGGTATTAAACCACACAAGTACGAACATCTGATCTTTGACAAAGAAGCTAAAAATATACAATGGAATAAAGAAACCATCTTCAACAAATGGTGCTGGCATAGTTGGAGACTGGCATGTAGAAGAATGCGGATCGATCCATGTTTATCGCCATGCACAAAACTTAAGTCCAAATGGATCAAAGACCTCAACATAAATCCAGCCACACTGAACCTCTTAGAAGAGAAAGTGGGTGGTACCCTTGAACGAATTGGTACAGGAGACAGCTTCCTGAACATAACACCAGTAGCACAGACAGTGAGATCAACAATTAATAAATGGGACCTACTGAAACTGAGAAGCTTCTGTAAGGCAAAGGACACAGTCAGCAAGACAAAAAGGCAGCCCACAGAATGGGAAAAATATTCACTAATCCCACATCTGATAGAGGGTTGATCTCCAAAATTTCCAAAGAACTCAAGAAGCAAGTCTCCAAAACACCAAAGGACCCTATTAAAAAGTGGGCTGCAGAACTAAATAGAAAGTTTTCAATAGAGGAGTCTAAAATGGCTGAGAGGCACTTGAGAAAATGCTCAACATCCTTAGCCATCCAGGAAATGCAAATCAAAACAACTCTGAGATACCATCTCACCCCTGTCAGAATGGCTAAAATCAAAAACACCAATGACAATTTATGGTGGAGAGGATGTGTTGAAAGGGGGACGCTCCTCCATTGCTGGTGGGAGTACCAACTGGTTCAGCCACTTTGGAAATCAGTATGGAGATTCCTCATAAAAATGGTAATAAACCTACCACAAGACCCAGCAACTCCACTCTTAGGCATATATCCAAAAGATGCCCATTCATACAACAAAGATGTCTGTTCCACTATGTTCATAGCAGCTTTATTTGTAATAGCCAGAACTTGGAAGCAACCCAGATGTCCCTCACCCGAAGAGTGGATAGAGAAAATGTGGTACATCTACACAATGGAGTACTATTCAGCAGAAAAAAATAATGGAATCATGAGATTCGCAGGCAAATGGATGACACAAGAAGAAACCATCCTGAGTGAGGTAACCCAGTCACAAAAAGAGAAACATGGCATGGACTCTCTCATATATGGTTTTTAGACATAGGTCTGGGGAGTGCCAGCCTACAATCCTATGGCCAGAGAGTCTGGGAAACAGAAACTTCATTTAGTGGCTGATCGAAGAAGAGGCAGACTCCCTTGGTTAAGTACTGAGCTGAACTCAAGAAAGCCAGTAACAGAGAGGGAGGACTGATGATCAAAGGGATTAAGACTGGGCTGGTTTAACCCCCAGAAACAGCTCACCAGACAAAGTTTAACTCTTGAATACCAGGCATCAGCCTGGGAATCCAGCATGGGACTGATCAAGACCCCCTGAATCTGGGTGTTAGTGAGGAGGCCTAGGGAATCTATTGAGCCTTGGGCAGCAGATTAGTACCCATCCCAAGTATACACACGGACTTTGGACTCCCATAGAACAATGTGAGGTGCACTCTCACCCTGAACTCTTGGGGAAGGGTCTAGGCCATGCCCTATATGAAATGACAGACTATGGACACCCCCATGGAGGGCCTCACTTTCCCTGGGGGAATGAGGGGATAACGGGGGGGTTGGCGGGAGGGCATGGGAGGAGGGGAGGGGATGGGAGAGGGACCTGGAACTGACTTGTGAAGCAACCTCGTTTCTTATCTAAATTTAAACTGGAAAATATAATATAAAAAATCAATAGCTGACAGAATATCTCCCCAACAATATAAGCATGTATAGTTATGCATGTGTAGATGTGGTTAGCTCTGTCACTGTGGTGTAGAAAGTATTGTTTTACTACAGTTTTAAATTGGATTTGACGAATTTTAATAAGATAGAAGTTAGATGTTAAATAATGATTACTCATGGGAATTTATTAACTTTATCATGAACTAGGAGTCATAATTAACTACCGATAAAGACCTTTAAAACTTGCTCCTGAAATTTGTCATTAAGTATAAGTGATTTATATTACCTATTCCATTTGTAATTGATCCTTAAAGCCACCAGGAAATGAAATACCTGATATATTTTGTGTCTTTTGTGACAGATAATTATGATAATTGTTCTTTTTGATAGCATCACTGGACACATTTTTAGAATTGTGATACCTGTCTCTCTTGTATAAAAACACCTAATTGAGTACTGCAAAAATATACTCAGATTCAATCTGCCTCTGTGTTTGTGTCTGTTTTTCACTGCCAAATCCTTACTCACCTAGTCTTGAGAACCCACATTCCATATACTGCAAAATCATAGAAGAAAATTTTCCCAATATAAAAAAAGACATGCCAAGGTACAATAATCCTACAGAACACTAAATAGAGTGGACCACAAAAAGTCCCCTGACCACATAATAATAAAAACCTGAAACATACATAATAAAGAAAGAATATTAAGAGCTGCAAAAGAAAAAGACCAAGAAACATATAAAGGCCTTTTCTCCATGGAGAAACTCTGAAAGCCAGAAGGTCTGGGATAG
>NW_024430060.1:0-34929 GCF_017639785.1 Mesocricetus auratus
CAGTGTTGTATCGTTAGTATTCATGAAGTAAGCACGGAGATTCTCACACAGACTTGTATGGTTAGGTTTCATGAAGTTAAGCACAGAGATTCCCACACAGTGCTCTATCATTATTTTTCGTGAAGTTCAGCACATAGTTTCACACACAGTGTTGTATAGTTAGTTTTCATGAAGTTAAGTACGGGAATCTCACACAGTGTTGTATAGTTAGTTTTCATGAAGCTGAGCACATAGTTTCACACACAGTGTTGTTTCGTTAGTTTTCATGAAGTTAAGCACAGAGATTCTCACACAGTGTTGTATAGTTAGTTTTCATGAAGTTGAGCACATAGTTTCACCCACAGTGTTGTATCGTTAGTTTTCATGAACTTAAGCACGGAGATTCACACACAGTGTTGTATCGTCAGTTTTCATGAAGTTGAGCACATAGTTTCACACACAGTGTTCTATCGTTTGTTTTTGTGAATTTCAGCACATATTTATACACACTGAGTTCTATCGTGAGTTTTCATGAAGTTAAGCACAGAGATTCACACACAGTGTTGTATCGTTAGTTTTCATGAAGTTGAGCACATAGTTTCACACACAGCATTCTATCAGTAGTATTTGTGAAGTTCTGCACATATTTATACACACAGTGTTGTATCTTTGTTTTCATGAAATTAAGCACGGAGATTCACACACATTGTTGTATCGTTAGTTTTCATGAAGTTGAGCACGGAGATTCTCACACAGTGTTGTATCTTTAGTTTTCATGAAGTTAAGCAGGGGGATTCTCACACAGTGTTGTAACCATAGTTTTCATTAAGTTGAGCATATAGTTTCACACAGAGTGTTGTATCATTAGATTTCATTAAGTTAAGCACGGAGATTCGCACACATTGTTGTTTCGTTAATTTTCATGAAGTTAAGCAAAGAGATTCCCACACAGTGTTCTATCGTTAGTTTTCTTGAAGTTTAGCACATAGTATCACACACAGTGTTGTATCATAAGTTTTCATGAAGTTAAGCACAGATAATCTCACACAGTTTTGTATAGTTAGTTTTCATGAAGTTGAGCACACAGATTCACAAACAGTTTTGTATGGTTAGTTTTAATGAAGTTTAGCACATAGTATCACACACAGTGTTGTATCGTGAGTTTTCATGAAGTTAAGCTGGGGGATTCTCACACAGTGTTATATCGTTAGTTTTCATGAAGTTGAGAACATAGTATCACACACAGGGTTGTATCGTTAGTTTCATGAAGTTAAGCACAGAGATACCCAAACAGTGTTGTATCGTTAGTTTTCATGAAGTTAAGCACTAAGATACTCCCACAGTGTTGTATCGTTAGTTGTCATGGAGTTACGCAGGGGGATTCTCACAAAGTGTTGTATCGTTAGTTTTCATGAAGTTGAGCACATAGTATCACACACAGTGTTGTATCGTTAGTATTCATGAAGTTATGCACGGAGATTCTCACACAGACTTGTATGGTTAGGTTTCATGAAGTTAAGCACAGAGATTCCCACACAGTGCTCTATCATTATTTTTCGTGAAGTTCAGCACATAGTTTCACACACAGTGTTGTATAGTTAGTTTTCATGAAGTTATGCACGGGAATCTCACACAGTGTTGTATAGTTTGTTTTCATGAAGCTGAGCACATAGTTTCACACACAGTGTTGTTTCGTTAGTTTTCATGAAGTTAAGCACAGAGATTCTCACACAGTGTTGTATAGTTAGTTTTCATGAAGTTGAGCACATAGTTTCACCCACAGTGTTGTATCGTTAGTTTTCATGAAGTTAAGCACGGAGATTCGCACACAGTGTTGTATAGTTAGTTTTCATGAACGTAAGCACGGAGATTCACACACAGTGTTGTATCGTCAGTTTTCATGAAGTTGAGCACATAGTTTCACACACAGTGTTCTATCGTTTGTTTTTGTGAATTTCAGCACATATTTATACACACTGAATTCTATCGTGAGTTTTCATGAAGTTAAGCACAGAGATTCACACACAGTTTTGTATCTTTGTTTTCATGAAATTAAGCACGGAGATTCACACACAGTGTTGTATCGTTAGTTTTCATGAAGTTGAGCACGGAGATTCTCACACAGTGTGGTATCGTTAGTTTTCATGAAGTTAAGCAGGGGGATTCTCACACAGTGTTGTATCCATAGTTTTCATTAAGTTGAGCACATAGTTTCACACAGAGTGTTGTATCATTAGATTTCATTAAGTTAAGCACGGAGATTCGTACACATTGTTGTTTCGTTAATTTTCATGAAGTTAAGCAAAGAGATTCCCACACAGTGTTCTATCGTTAGTTTTCTTGAAGTTTAGCACATAGTATCACACACAGTGTTGTATTGTAAGTTTTCATGAAGTTAAGCGCAGATAATCTCACACAGTTTTGTATAGTTAGTTTTCATGAAGTTGAGCACACAGATACACAAACAGTTTTGTATGGTTAGTTTTAATGAAGTTTAGCACATAGTATCACACACAGTGTTGTATCGTGAGTTTTCATGAAGTTAAGCTGGGGGATTCTCACACAGTGTTATATCGTTAGTTTTCATGAAGTTGAGAACATAGTATCACAAACAGGGTTGTATCATTAGTTTCATGAAGTTAAGCACAGAGATACCCAAACAGTGTTGCATCGTTAGTTTTCATGAAGTTAAGCACTAAGATACTCCCACAGTGTTGTATCGTTAGTTGTCATGGAGTTAAGCAGGGGGATTCTCACACATTGTTGTATCGTTATTTTTCATGAAGTTGAGCACATAGTTTCACACACAGTGTTGTATCGTTAGTATTCATTAAGTTAAGCATGGAGATTCTCACACAGAGTGGTATGGTTAGGTTTCATGAAGTTAAGCACAATGATTCCCACACAGTGCTCTATCATTAGTTTTCGTGAAGTTCAGCACATAGTTTCACACACAGTGTTGTATAGTTAGTT
This sequence comes from Mesocricetus auratus, assembly GCF_017639785.1. NCBI lineage: Eukaryota > Metazoa > Chordata > Mammalia > Rodentia > Cricetidae > Mesocricetus > Mesocricetus auratus. The sequence goes on from NW_024430060.1 coordinate 2,953, forward strand.
TTCATGAAGTTAAGCACGGGAATCTCACACAGTGTTGTATAGTTATTTTTCATGAAGTTGAGCACATAGTTTCACACACAGTGTTGTATCGCTAGTTTTCATGAAGTTAAGCACAGAGATTCTGACACAGTGTTGTATCGTTAGTTTTCATGAAGTTAAGCACAGAGATTCCCACATATTTACTATCATTAAATTTCCTGAAGTTCTGCACATAATTTCACACACAGTGTTGTATCGTCAGTTTTCATGAAGTTAAGCAGGGGCATTCTCCCACAGTGATGTATCGTTAGTTTTCATGAAGTTGAGCACATAGTATCACACACAGTGTTGTATCGTTACTTTTCATGAAGTTAAACACAGAGATTCCCACTCAGTGTTCTATCGTTAGTTTTCGTGAAGTTCAGCACATAGTTTCACACACAGTGCTGTATCCTTAGTTTTAATGAAGTTAAGCACAGAGATTCTCACACAGTGCTGTATAGTTAGTTTTCATGAAGTTGAGCACATACTTTCACACACAGTGTTGTATCGTTAGTTTTCATGAAGTTAAGCACGGAGATTCACACACAGTGTTGTATCATTAGTTTTAATAAATTAAGCATCTAGATTATCACACAGTGTATTATTGTTAATTTTCATGAAGTTCAGCACACAGATTCACAAATAGTGATGTGTAGTTAGGTTTTAAGAAATTGAGCACATTATTTCACAAACAATGTTGTATCAGTAGTTTTCATTAAAATGTGCACATAGTATCACACACAGTGTTGTATCGTTAGTTTTCTTGAAGGTAAGCACGGAGATTCTCACAAAGTGTTGTATCGTTAGTTTTCAAGAAGTTAAGCACGGAGATTCGCACACAGTGTTATATCGTTAATTTTCATGAAGTTGAGCACACAGATTCACACATAGTATTGTATCGTTAGTTTTCATGCAGTTGAGCACATAGTTTCACACACAGTGTTGTATCATTAGTTTTCATGAAATTAAGCACGGAGATTCTCCCACAGAGTTGTATCGTTAGTTTTCATGAAGTTAAGCACAGAGATTCCCACACAGTGTTGTATCGTTAGTTTTCATGAAGTTAAGCAGGGAGATTCTCTCACAGTGTTGTATCACTTAGCTTTCATGAGGTTAAGCAGGGGGATTCTCACACAGTAATGTATTGTTAGTTTTCATGAAGTTGAGCACATAGTATCACACACAGTTTTGTATCTTTAGTATTCATGAAGTTAAGCACGGGATTCTCACACAGTGTTGTATCGTTAGTTTTCATGAAGTTAAGGAAAGAGATTCCCACACTGTGTTGTATCGCTAGTTTTCATGAAGTTAAGCACGGAGATTCTCACACAGTGTTGTGTCGTTAGTTTTCATGAAGTTAAGCACGGAGATTCTCACACAGTTTTGTATAGTTAGTTTTCATGAAGTTGAGCACACAGATTCACAAACAGTTTTGTATGGTTAGTTTTAATAAAGTTGAGCACATAGTTTCACACACAGTGTTGTATCGTTAGTTTTCATGAAGTTAAGCACAGAGATTCCCACACATTTTCTATCATTAAATTTCATGAAGTTCAGCACATAATTTCACACACAGTGTTGTATCGTCAGTTTTCATGAAGTTAAGCAGGGACATTCTCCCACAGTGATGTATCGTTAGTTTTCATGAGGTTGAGCACATAGTATCACACACAGTGTTGTATTGTTAGTTTTCATGAAGTTAAGCACGGAGATTCACACACAGTGTTGCATCGTTAGTTTTCATGAAGTTGAGCACATACTTTCACACACAGTGTTCTATCGTTAGTATTAGTGAAGTTCAGCACATATTTATACACAAAGTATTGTATGGTTAGTTTTCAAGAAGTTAAGCACGGGGATTCGCACACAGTGTTGTGTCGTTAGTTTTCATGAAGTTGAGCACACAGATTCACAAACAGTGTTGTATGGTTAGTTTTAATGAAGATGAGCACATAGTATCACACACAGTGTTGTATCGTGTGTTTTCATGAAGTTAAGCAGGGGGATTCTCACACAGTGTTATGTCGTTAGTTTTCATGAAGTTGAGCACATAGAATCACACACAGTGTTGTATCGTTAGTTTCATGAAGTTAAGCACGGAGATTCGCACACAGTGTTGTATAGTTAGTTTTCATGAACGTAAGCACGGAGATTCACACACAGTGTTGTATCGTCAGTTTTCATGAAGTTGAGCACATAGTTTCACACACAGTGTTCTATCGTTTGTTTTTGTGAATTTCAGCACATATTTATACACACTGAATTCTATCGTGAGTTTTCATGAAGTTAAGCACAGAGATTCACACACAGTTTTGTATCTTTGTTTTCATGAAATTAAGCACGGAGATTCACACACAGTGTTGTATCGTTAGTTTTCATGAAGTTGAGCACGGAGATTCTCACACAGTGTGGTATCGTTAGTTTTCATGAAGTTAAGCAGGGGGATTCTCACACAGTGTTGTATCCATAGTTTTCATTAAGTTGAGCACATAGTTTCACACAGAGTGTTGTATCATTAGATTTCATTAAGTTAAGCACGGAGATTCGTACACATTGTTGTTTCGTTAATTTTCATGAAGTTAAGCAAAGAGATTCCCACACAGTGTTCTATCGTTAGTTTTCTTGAAGTTTAGCACATAGTATCACACACAGTGTTGTATTGTAAGTTTTCATGAAGTTAAGCGCAGATAATCTCACACAGTTTTGTATAGTTAGTTTTCATGAAGTTGAGCACACAGATACACAAACAGTTTTGTATGGTTAGTTTTAATGAAGTTTAGCACATAGTATCACACACAGTGTTGTATCGTGAGTTTTCATGAAGTTAAGCTGGGGGATTCTCACACAGTGTTATATCGTTAGTTTTCATGAAGTTGAGAACATAGTATCACAAACAGGGTTGTATCATTAGTTTCATGAAGTTAAGCACAGAGATACCCAAACAGTGTTGCATCGTTAGTTTTCATGAAGTTAAGCACTAAGATACTCCCACAGTGTTGTATCGTTAGTTGTCATGGAGTTAAGCAGGGTGATTCTCACACATTGTTGTATCGTTATTTTTCATGAAGTTGAGCACATAGTTTCACACACAGTGTTGTATCGTTAGTATTCATTAAGTTAAGCATGGAGATTCTCACACAGAGTGGTATGGTTAGGTTTCATGAAGTTAAGCACAATGATTCCCACACAGTGCTCTATCATTAGTTTTCGTGAAGTTCAGCACATAGTTTCACACACAGTGTTGTATAGTTAGTTTTCATGAAGTTAAGCACGGGAATCTCACACAGTGTTGTATAGTTATTTTTCATGAAGTTGAGCACATAGTTTCACACACAGTGTTGTATCGCTAGTTTTCATGAAGTTAAGCACAGAGATTCTGACACAGTGTTGTATCGTTAGTTTTCATGAAGTTAAGCACAGAGATTCCCACATATTTACTATCATTAAATTTCCTGAAGTTCTGCACATAATTTCACACACAGTGTTGTATCGTCAGTTTTCATGAAGTTAAGCAGGGGCATTCTCCCACAGTGATGTATCGTTAGTTTTCATGAAGTTGAGCACATAGTATCACACACAGTGTTGTATCGTTACTTTTCATGAAGTTAAACACAGAGATTCCCACTCAGTGTTCTATCGTTAGTTTTCGTGAAGTTCAGCACATAGTTTCACACACAGTGCTGTATCCTTAGTTTTAATGAAGTTAAGCACAGAGATTCTCACACAGTGCTGTATAGTTAGTTTTCATGAAGTTGAGCACATACTTTCACACACTGTGTTGTATCGTTAGTTTTCATGAAGTTAAGCACGGAGATTCACACACAGTGTTGTATCATTAGTTTTAATAAATTAAGCATCTAGATTATCACACAGTGTATTATTGTTAATTTTCATGAAGTTCAGCACACAGATTCACAAATAGTGATGTGTAGTTAGGTTTTAAGTAATTGAGCACATTATTTCACAAACAATGTTGTATCAGTAGTTTTCATTAAAATGTGCACATAGTATCACACACAGTGTTGTATCGTTAGTTTTCTTGAAGGTAAGCACGGAGATTCTCACAAAGTGTTGTATCGTTAGTTTTCAAGAAGTTAAGCACGGAGATTCGCACACAGTGTTATATCGTTAATTTTCATGAAGTTGAGCACACAGATTCACACATAGTATTGTATCGTTAGTTTTCATGCAGTTGAGCACATAGTTTCACACACAGTGTTGTATCATTAGTTTTCATGAAATTAAGCACGGAGATTCTCCCACAGAGTTGTATCGTTAGTTTTCATGAAGTTAAGCACAGAGATTCCCATACAGTGTTGTATCGTTAGTTTTCATGAAGTTAAGCAGGGAGATTCTCTCACAGTGTTGTATCACTTAGCTTTCATGAGGTTAAGCAGGGGGATTCTCACACAGTAATGTATTGTTAGTTTTCATGAAGTTGAGCACATAGTATCACACACAGTTTTGTATCTTTAGTATTCATGAAGTTAAGCACGGGATTCTCACACAGTGTTGTATCGTTAGTTTTCATGAAGTTAAGGAAAGAGATTCCCACACTGTGTTGTATCGCTAGTTTTCATGAAGTTAAGCACGGAGATTCTCACACAGTGTTGTGTCGTTAGTTTTCATGAAGTTAAGCACGGAGATTCTCACACAGTTTTGTATAGTTAGTTTTCATGAAGTTGAGCACACAGATTCACAAACAGTTTTGTATGGTTAGTTTTAATAAAGTTGAGCACATAGTTTCACACACAGTGTTGTATCGCTAGTTTTCATGAAGTTAAGCACAGAGATTCCCACACATTTTCTATCATTAAATTTCATGAAGTTCAGCACATAATTTCACACACAGTGTTGTTTCGTCAGTTTTCATGAAGTTAAGCAGGGACATTCTCCCACAGTGATGTATCGTTAGTTTTCATGAGGTTGAGCACGGAGATTCGCACACAGTGTTGTATAGTTAGTTTTCATGAACTTAAGCACGGAGATTCACACACAGTGTTGTATCGTCAGTTTTCATGAAGTTGAGCACATAGTTTCACACACAGTGTTCTATCGTTTGTTTTTGTGAATTTCAGCACATATTTATACACACTGAGTTCTATCGTGAGTTTTCATGAAGTTAAGCACAGAGATTCACACACAGTGTTGTATCGTTAGTTTTCATGAAGTTGAGCACATAGTTTCACACACAGTATTCTATCAGTAGTATTTGTGAAGTTCTGCACATATTTATACACACAGTGTTGTATCTTTGTTTTCATGAAATTAAGCACGGAGATTCACACACAGTGTTGTATCGTTAGTTTTCTTGAAGTTAAGCAGGAGGATTCTCACACAGTGTTGTATCCTTAGTTTTCGTTAAGTTGAGCACATAGTTTCACACAGAGTGTTGTATCATTAGATTTCATTAAGTTAAGCACGGAGATTCGCACACAGTGTTGTTTCGTTAATTTTCATGAAGTTAAGCAAAGAGATTCCCACACAGTGTTCTATCGTTAGTTTTCTTGAAGTTTAGCACATAGTATCACACACAGTGTTGTATCGTTAGTTTTCATGAAGTTAAGCACAGATAATCTCACACAGTTTTGTATAGTTAGTTTTCATGAAGTTGAGCACATAGTTTCACACACAGTGTTGTATCGTTAGTATTCATTAAGTTAAGCATGGAGATTCTCACACAGAGTTGTATGGTTAGGTTTCATGAAGTTAAGCACAATGATTCCCACACAGTGCTCTATCATTAGTTTTCGTGAAGTTCAGCACATAGTTGCACACACAGTGTTGTATAGTTAGTTTTCATGAAGTTAAGCACGGGAATCTCACACAGTGTTGTATAGTTATTTTTCATGAAGTTGAGCACATAGTTTCACACACAGTGTTGTATCGCTAGTTTATATGAAGTAAAGCACAGAGATTCTGACACAGTTTTGTATCGTTAGTTTTCATGAAGTTAAGCACAGAGATTCCCACACATTTACTATCATTAAATTTCGTGAAGTTCAGCACATAGTTTCACACACAGTGTTGTATCTTCAGTTTTCATGAAGTTAAGCAGGGGCATTCTCCCACAGTGATGTATCGTTAGTTTTCATGAAGTTGAGCACATAGTATCACACACAGTGTTGTATCGTTATTTTTCATGAAGTTAAGCACGGAGATTCTCACACAGTGTTGTATCGTTACTTTTCATGAAGTTAAACACAGAGATTCCCACTCAGTGTTCTATCGTTAGTTTTGGTGAAGTTCTGCACATAGTTTCACACACAGTGTTGTATAGTTAGTTTTCATGAAGCTGAGCACATAGTTTCACACACAGTGTTGTTTCGTTAGTGTTCATGAAGTTAAGCACAGAGATTCTCACACAGTGTTGTATAGTTATTTTTCATGAAGTTTAGCACATAGTTTCACCCACAGTGTTGTATCGTTAGTTTTCATGAAGTTAAGCACGGAGATTCGCACACAGTGTTGTACAGTTAGTTTTCATGAAGTTAAGCACGGAGATTCACACACAGTGTTGTATAGTCAGTTTTCATGAAGTTGAGCACCTAGATTCACACACAGTGTTCTATCGTTAGATTTTGTGAATTTCAGCACATATTTATACACACTGAGTTCTATCGTGAGTTTTCATGAAGTTAAGCACAGAGATTCACACACAGTGTTGTATCGTTAGTTTTCATGAAGTTGAGCACGGAGATTCTCACACAGTGTTGTATCGTTAGTTTTCCTGAAGTTAAGCACAGAGATTCCCACACAGTGTTGTATTGTTAGTTTTCATGAAGTTGAGCACGGAGATTCTCACACAGTGTTGTATCGTTAGTTTTCATGAAGTTAAGCAGGCTGATTCTCACACAGTGTTGTATACTTAGTTTTCATTAAGTTGAGCACATAGTTTCACACACAGTTTTGTATCGTTAGATTTCATGATCTTAAGCACGGAGATTCTCACACAATGTTGTATCGTTAGTTTTCATGAAGTTGAGAACATAGTTTCACACACAGTGTTGTATTGTTAGTTTTCCTGAAGTTGAGCACATAGAATCACACACAGTGTTCTATCGTTAGTATTTGTGAAGTTCTGCACATATTTATAAACCCAGTGTTGTATCTTTGTTTTCATGAAGTTAAGCACGGTGATTCAAACACAATTTTGCATCGTTAGTTTTCATGAAGTTGAGCACATAGTTTCACACACAGTGTTGTATCGTTAGGTTTCATGAAGTTAAGCAGGGGGATCCTCACACAGTGTTGTATCATTAGTTTTCATGAAGTTGAGCACATAGAATCACACACAGTGTTGTATCGTTAGTTTCATGAAGTTAAGCACGGAGATTCGCACACAGTGTTGTATAGTTAGTTTTCATGAACGTAAGCACGGAGATTCACACACAGTGTTGTATCGTCAGTTTTCATGAAGTTGAGCACATAGTTTCACACACAGTGTTCTATCTTTAGTTTTTGTAAGTTCAGCACATATTTATACACACTGAGTTCTATCGTTAGTTTCATGAAGTTAAGCAGGCTGATTCTCACACAGTGTTGTATCCTTAGTTTTCATTAAGTTGAGCACATAGTTTCACACACAGTGTTGTATTGTTAATTTTCATTAAGTTTAGCACAGAGATTCACACACAGTTTTGTATTGTTAGTTTTCATGAAGTTGAGCACTGAGATTCGCACACAGTGTTGTATTGTTAGTTTTCATGAAGTTGAGCACACAGATTCACACACAGTTTTGTATCGTTAGTTTTCATGAAGTTGAGCACATAGTATCACACACAGTGTTGTATCGTTGGTTTTCATGAAGTTAAGCAGGGGATTTTAGAACAGTGTTGTATCGTTAGTTTTCATGAAGTTCAGCATATAGTTTCACACACAGTGTTGTATCGTTAGATTTCATGATCTCAAGCACGGAGATTCTCACACAGTGTTGTATCGTTAGTTTTCATGAAGTTGAGAACATAGTTTCACACTCAGTGTTGTATCGTGAGTTTTCATGAAGTTAAGCACGGAGATTCGCACACAGTGTTGTATCGTTAGTTTTCATGAAGTTAAGCACGGAGATTCACACACAGTGTTGTATCGTTAGTTTTCATGAAGTTGAGCACATAGTTTCACACACAGTGTTCTATCGTTAGTTTTTGTGAAGTTCAGCACATATTTTCACACACATTGTTGTATGATTAGTTTTCATGAAGTTAAGCACGGAGATTCGCACAAAGTGTTGTATCATTAGATTTCATGAAATTCAGCACATAGTTTCACACACAATGTAAAATGATTAGTTTTCGTGAAGTTCAGCACATAGATTCACACACAGTGTTGTATCATTAGTTTTAATAAATTAAGCATCTAGATTATCACACAGTGTATTATTGTTAATTTTCATGAAGTTCAGCACACAGTTTCACAAATAGTGATATATCGTTAGGTTTTAAGAAATTGAGCACATTATTTCACAAACAATGTTGTATTAGTAGTTTTCATTAAAATGTGCACATAGAATCACACACAGTGTTGTATCGTTTTCTTGAAGGTAAGCACAGAGATTCTCACAAAGTGTTCTTCGTTAGTTTTCAAGAAGTTAAGCACGGTGATTCTCACACAGTGTAGTATAGTTAGTTTTCATGAAGCTGAGCACATAGTTTCACACACAGAGTTGTTTCGTTAGTTTTCATGAAGTTAAGCACAGAGATTCTCACACAGTGCTGTATAGTTAGTTGCATGAAGTTGAGCACAAACTTTCACCCACAGTGTTGTATGGTTAGTTTTCATGAAGTTACGCACGGAGATTGGCACACAGTGTTGTGTCGTCAGTTTTCATGAAGTTGAGCACATAGTTTCACACACAGTGTTCTATCGTTAGTTTTTATGAAGTTAAGCACAGAGACTGACACACAGTGTTGTATCGTTAGTTTTCATGAAGTTGAGCACAGAGATTCTCACACAGTGTTGTATCGTTAGTTTTCATGAAGTTGAGCACAGAGATTCACACACAGTATTGTATCGTTAGTTATCATGAAGTTGAGCACATAGAATCACACACAGTGTTGTATCGTTAGTATTCATGAAGTTAAGCACGGAGATTCACAAACAGTGTTGTATCGTTAATTTTCATGAAGTTGAGCACATAGTTTCAAACACAGTGTTCTATCGTTAGTTTTGTGAAGTTCTGCACATATTTATACACACAGTGTTGCATCGTTAGTTTTCATGAAGTTAAGCACGGGGATCTCACACAGTGTTGTATAGTTAGTTTTCATGAAGCTGAGCACATGGTTTCACACAGAGTATTGTTTCGTTAGTTTTCATGAAGTTAAGCACAGAGATTCTCACACAGTGTTGTATAGTTAGTTTTCATGAAGTTGAGCACATAGTTTCACCCACAGTGTTGTATGGTTAGTTTTCATGAATTTAAGCACGGAGATTCGCACACAGTGTTTTATCGTCAGTTTTCATGAAGTTGAGCACATAGTTTCACACACAGTGTTCTACTGTTAGTTTTTGTGAAGTTCAGCACATATTTATACACACAGAGTTCTATCGTTAGTTTTCATGAAGTTAAGCACAGAGATGCACACACAGTGTTGTATCGTTAGTTTTCATGAAATTGAGCACGGAGATTCTCACACAGTGTTCTATCGTTCAGTTTTCATGAAGTTGAGCACATAGTTTCACACACAGTGTTCTATCGTTAGTTTTTGTGAAGTTCTGCACATATTTATACACACAGTGTTGTATCGTTAGTTTTCATGAAGTTAAGCACGGAGATTCACACACAGTTTAGGTTCGTTAGTTTTCATGAAGTTAAGCATGGAGATTCTCACACAGTGTTGTATCATTAGTTTTCATGAATTTAAGCACAGAGATTCTCACAGAGTTTTGTAAAGTTAGTTTTCATAAAGTTAAGCACAGAGATTCCCACACAGTGTTGTATCATTAGTTTTCATGAAGTTAAGCACGGAGATTCTCACACAGTGTTGTATCATTAGTTTTCATGAAGTTAAGCACATAGTATCACACAGTTTTGTATCGTTAGTTTGCATGAAGTTGAGCACATAGTATCACACACAGTGTTGTATCGTTAGTTTCATGAAGTTAAGCACAGAGATACCGAAACAGTGTTGTATCGTTAGTTTTCATGAAGTTAATCACGGAGATTCTCACACAGAGTTGTATCGTTAGGTTTCATGAAGTTAAGCACAGAGATTCCCACACAGTGCTCTATCATTAGTTTTCGTGAAGTTCAGCACATAGTTTCACACACAGTGTTGTATCGTTAGTTTTCATGAAGTTAAGCACGGTGATTCTCACACAGTGTAGTATAGTTAGTTTTCATGAAGCTGAGCACATAGTTTCACACACAGAGTTGTTTCGTTAGTTTTCATGAAGTTAAGCACAGAGATTCTCACACAGTGTTGTATAGTTACTTTTCATGAAGTTGAGCACCTAGTTTCACCCAAAGTGTTGTATGGTTAGTTTTCATGAAGTTTGCACGGAGAATGGCACACAGTGTTGTGTCGTCATTTTTCATGAAGTTGAGCACATAGTTTCACGCACAGTTTTCTATCGTTAGTTTTTGTGAAGTTCAGCACATATTTATACACACAGAGTTCTATCGTTAGTTTTCATTAAGTTAAGCACGGAGATTCGCACACAGTGTTGTATCGTTAATTTTCATGAAGTTAAGCAAAGAGATTCCCACACAGTGTTCTATCGTTAGTTTTCTTGAAGTTTAGCACATAGTATCACACACAGTGTTGTATCGTTAGTTTTCATGAAGTTAAGCACAGAGAATCTCACACAGATTTGTATAGTTAGTTTTCATGAAGTTAAGCACGGTGATTGTCACACAGTGTTGTGTCCTTAGTTTTCATGAAGTTAAGCATAGAGATTCCCACACAGTGCTGTATAGTTAGTTTTCATGAAGTTGAGCACATTCATTCACACACAGTGTTGTATCGTTAGTTTTCATGAAGTTAAGCATGGAGATTCCCACACAGTGTTGTATCATTAGATTTCATGAAGTTCAGCACATAATTTCACACACAGTGTTGTATCGTCAGTTTTCATGAAGTTAAGCAGGGGCATTCTCCCACAGTGATGTGTCGTTAGTTTTCATGAAGTTGAGCACATAGTATCACACACAGTGTTGTATCATTATTTTTCATGAAGTTAAGCACGGAGATTCTCACACAGTGTTGTATCATTAGTTTTCATGAAGTTAAACACAGAGATTCCCACTCAGTGTTCTATCGTTAGTTTTAGTGAAGTTCAGCACATAGTTTCACACACAGTGTTGTATCGGTAGTTTTCATGAAGTTAAGCACAGAGATTCTCACACAGTGCTGTATAGTTAGTGTTCATGAAGTTGAGCCCACATTATCACACACAGTGTTGTATCGTTAGTATTCATGAAGTTAAGCACGGAGATTCTCACACAGAGATGTATCGTTAGGTTTCATGAAGTTAAGCACAGAGATTCCCACACAGTGCTCTATCATTAGTTTTCTTGAAGTTCAGTACATAGTTTCACACACAGTGTTGTATCGTTAGTTTTCATGAAGTTAAGCACGGGGATTCTCACACAGTGTTGTATAGTTAGTTTTCATGAAGCTGAGCACATAGTTTCACACACAGTGTTGTATCGTTATTTTTCATGAAGTTAAGCACGGAGATTCGCACACAGTGTTGTATCGTTAGTTTTCATAAAGTTAAGCACGGAGAATCACCCATAGTGTTGTATCGTTAGTTTTCATGAAGTTAAGCACATAGTTTCACACACTGTGTTGTATATTTAGTTTTCATGATGTTAACAATGGAGATTTTCACACAGTCTTGTATCGTTAGATTTCATGAAGTTGAACACATAGTTTCACACACAATGAAAAATAGTTAATTTTCGTGAAGTTGAGCACATAGTATCACACACAGTGTTGTTTCTTTAGTTTTCATGAATTTAAGCACAGATATTCGCACACACTGTTGTATCGTTGGTTTTCATGAAGGTGAGCACATAGTATCACACACAGTGTTGTATCGTTAGTATTCATGAAGTTAAGCACGGAGATTCTCACACAGTGTTGTATCGTTAGTTTTCATGAAGTTAAACAAAGAGATCCTCACAGTGTTCTATCGTTAGTTTTCGTGAAGTTCAGCACATAGTTTCACACTCAGTGTTGTATTGTTAGTTTTCATGAAGTTAAGCACAGAGAATCTCACACAGATTTGTATAGTTAGTTTTCATTTAGTTAAGCACAGAGTTTCCCACACAGTGTTGTATCATTACTTTTCATGAAGTTAAGCTCAGAGATTTGCACACAGTGTTGTATCGATAGTTTTCATGAAGTTAAGCACTGAGAATCACCCACAGTGTTGTATCTTTAGTTTTCATTGAAGGTAAGCTCGGAGATTCTCACACAGTGTTGTTTCGTTAGTTTTCATGAAGTTAAGCACGGAGATTCGCACACAGTGTTGTATTGTTAGTTTTCATGAAGTTGAGCACACAGTTTCACACACAGTTTTGTATCGTTAGTTTTCATGAAGTTGAGCACATAGTATCACACACAGTGTTGTATCGTTGGTTTTCATGAAGTTAAGCACGGAGATTTTCAGCACAGTGTTGTATCGTTAGTTTTCATGAAGTTCAGCATATAATTTCACACACAGTGTTGTATCGTTAGATTTCATGATCTTAAGCACGGAGATTCTCACACAATGTTGTATCGTTAGTTTTCATGAAGTTGAGAACATAGTTTCACACACAGTGTTGTATCGTTAGTTTTCCTGAAGTTGAGCACATAGAATCACACACAGTGTTGTATCGTTAGTTTTCCTGAAGTTGAGCACATAGAATCACACACAGTGTTATATCGTTAGTTTTCATGAAGTTAAGCACGGAGATTCCCACACAGTGTTGTATCGTTAGTTTGCATGAAGTTGAGCACATAGTTTCACACACAGTGTTCTATCGTTAGTATTTGTGAAGTTCTGCACATATTTATACACACAGTGTTGTATCGTTAGCTTTCATGAAGTTAAGCACGGTGATTCACACACAGTGTTGCATCGTTAGTTTTCATGAAGTTGAGCACATAGTTTCACACACAGTGTTGTATCGTTAGGTTTCATGAAGTTAAGCACGGAGGATACTCACACAGTGTTGTATCATTAGTTTTCATGAAGTTGAGCACACAGTTTCACACACAGTGTTCTATCGTTAGTTTTATGTAAGTTCAGCACATATTTATACACACAGTGTTGTATCGTTAGTTTTCATGAAGTTAAGCACAGAGATTCACACACAGTGTTGTATTGTTAGATTTCATGAAGTTGAGCACAGAGATTCTCACACAGTGTTGTATCGTTAGTTTTCATGAATTTAAGCACAGAGATTCACACACAGTGTTGTATCGTTAGTTTTCATGAAGTTAAGCACGGAGATTCGCACACAGTGTTGTATCGTTAGTTTTCATGAAGTTAAGCACGGAGATTCACACACAGTGTTGTATCGTTAGTTTTCATGAAGTTGAGCTCATAGTTTCACACACAGTGTTCTATCGTTAGTTTTTGTGAAGTTCAGCACATATTTTCACACACATTGTTGTATCATTAGTTTTCATGAAGTTAAGCACGGAGATTCTCACACAGTGTTGTATCGTTAGATTTCATGAAATTCAGCACATAGTTTCACACACAATGAAAAATGGTTAGTTTTCGTGAAGTTCAGCACATAGATTCACACACAGTGTTGTATCATTAGTTTTAATAAATTAAGCATCTAGATTATCACACAGTGTATTATTGTTAATTTTCATGAGGTTCAGCACACAGTTTCACAAATAGTGATGTATCGTTAGGTTTTAAGAAATTGAGCACATTATTTCACAAACAATGTTGTATTAGTAGTTTTCATTAAAATGTGCACATAGAATCACACACAGTGTTGTATCGTTTTTCTTGAAGGTAAGCACAGAGATTCTCACAAAGTGTTCTTCGTTAGTTTTCAAGAAGTTAAGCACGGTGATTCTCACACAGTGTAGTATAGTTAGTTTTCATGAAGCTGAGCACATAGTTTCACACACAGTGTTGTATCCTTAGTTTTCATGAAGTTAAGCACAGAGATTCTCACACAGTGCTGTATAGTGAGTTTCATGAAGTTGAGCACATAGTTTCACCCACAGTGTTGTATGGTTAGTTTTCATGAAGTTACGCACGGAGATTGGCACACAGTGTTGTGTCGTCATTTTTCATGAAGTTGAGCACATAGTTTCACACACAGTGTTCTATCGTTAGTTTTCATGAAGTTAAGCACAGAGATTCACTCACAGTGTTGTATCGTTAGTTTTCATGAAGTTGAGCACGGAGATTCTCACACAGTGTTGTATCGTTAGTTTTCATGAAGTTAAGCACAGCGATTCACACACATTATTGTATCGTTAGTTATCATGAAGTTGAGCACATAGAATCACACACAGTGTTGTATCGTTAGTATTCATGAAGATAAGCACGGAGATTCACACACAGTGTTGTATCGTTAGTTTCATGAAGTTGAGCACATAGTTTCAAACACAGTGTTCTATCGTTAGTTTTTGTGAAGTTATGCACATATTTATATACACAGTGTTGTATCGTTAGTTTTCATGAAGTTAAGCACGGAGATTCACACACAGTGTTGCATCGTTAGTTTTCATGAAGTTGAGCACATAGTTTCACACAAAGTGTTGTATCGTTAGGTTTCATGAAGTTAAGCACAGGGATCTCACACAGTGTTGTATAGTTAGTTTTCATGAAGCTGATCACATAGTTTCACACAGAGTATTGTTTCGTTAGTTTTCATGAAGTTAAGCACAGAGATTCTCACACAGTGTTGTATAGTTATTTTTCATGAAGTTGAGCACATAGTTTCACCCACAGTGTTGTATGGTTAGTTTTCATGAATTTAAGCACGGAGATTCGCACACAGTGTTTTATCGTCAGTTTTCATGAAGTTGAGCACATAGTTTCACACACAGTGTTCTACTGTTATTTTTTGTGAAGTTCAGCACATATTTATACACACAGAGTTCTATCGTTAGTTTTCATGAAGTTAAGCACAGAGATGCACACACAGTGTTGTATCGTTAGTTTTCATGAAATTGAGCACGGAGATTCTCACACAGTGTTCTATCGTCAGTTTTAATGAAGTTGAGCACATAGTTTCACACACAGTGTTCTATCGTTAGTTTTTGTGAAGTTCTGCACATATTTATACACACAGTGTTGTATCTTTGTTTTCATGAAGTTAAGCACGGAGATTCACACACAGTTTTGGATCGTTAGTTTTCATGAAGTTAAGCATGGAGATTCTCACACAGTGTTGTATCATTAGTTTTCATGAAGTTAAGCACAGAGATTCTCACAGAGTGTTGTATAGTTAGTTTTCATGAAGTTAAGCACAGAGATTCCCACACAGTGTTGTATCGTTAGTTTTCATGAAGTTAAGCACGGAGATTCTCACACAGTGTTGTATCGTTAGTTTTCATGAAGTTAAGCACAGAGATTCTCACACAGTGCTCTATCATTAGTTTTCGTGAAATTCAGCACATAGTTTCACACACAGTGTTGTATCGTTAGTTTTCATGAAGTTAAGCACGGTGATTCTCACACAGTGTAGTATAGTTAGTTTTCATGAAGTTGAGCACATATTTTCAAACACAATGTACTATCATTTGTTTTCATGAAGTTGAGCACATAGTTTCACACACAGTGTTCTATCGTTAGTTTTTGTGAAATTCTGCACATATTTATACACACAGTGTTGTATCTTTGTTTTCATGAAGTTAAGCACGGAGATTCACAAATAGTTTTGCTTTGTTAGTTTTCATAAGTTGAGCACATAGTTTCACACACAGTGTTGTATCGTTAGGTTTCATGAAGATAAGCAGGGTGATTCTCACACAGTAATGTATCATTAGTTTTCATGAAGTTGAGCACATAGATTCACACACAGTGTTCTATCTTTAATTTTTGTGAAGTTCAGCACATATTTATACACACAGAGTTCTATCGTTAGATTTCATGAGTTAAGCACAGAGATTCACGCACAGTGTTGTATCGTTAGTTTTCATGAAGTTGAGCACGGAGATTCTCACACAGTGTTGTATCGTTAGTTTTCATGAAGTTACACATGGAGATTCTCCCACAGTGTTGCATCGTTAGTTTTCATGAAGTTAAGCACAGAGATTCCCACTCAGTGTTCTATCGTTAGTTTTCGTGAAGTTCAGCACATAGTTTCAAACACAGTGCTGTATCCTTAGTTTTCATGAAGTTAAGCACAGAGATTCTCACACAGTGCTGTATCGCTAATGTTTCATGAAGTTAAGCACAGAGATTCTCACACAGTGCTGTATAGTTAGTTTTCATGAAGTTGAGCACATACTTTCACACACAGTGTTGTATTGTTAGTTTTCATGAAATTAAGCACAGGGATTCACACACAGTATTGTATCGTTAGTTTTCATGAAGTTGAGCACGGAGATTCGCACACAGTGTTGTGTCGTTCGTTTTCATGAAGTTGAGCACACAGATTCACAAACAGTGTTGTATGGTTAGTTTTAATGAAGTTGAGCACATAGTATCACACACAGGGTTGTATCGTGAGTTTTCATGAAGTTAAGCAGGGGGATTCTCACACAGTGTTATATCGTTAGTTTTCATGAAGTTGAGCACATAGTATCTTACACAGTGTTGTATCGTTTGTTTCATGAATTTAAGCACAGCGATACCCAAACAGTGTTGTATCGTTAGTTTTCATGAAGTTAAGCACGGAGATTCTCACACAGACTTTTATGGTTAGGTTTCATGAAGTTAAGCACAGAGAATCTCACACAGTTTTGTATAGTAAGTTTTCATGAAGTTGAGCACATAGTTTCACCCACAGTGTTGTATCTTTAGTTTTCATGAAGTTAAGCACGTTGATTCACACACAGTGTTGTATAGTTAGTTTTCATGAAGTTAAGCACGGAGATTCACACACAGTGTTGAATCGTCATTTTTCATGAAGTTGAGCACATAGTTTCACACACATTGTTCTATTGTTAGTTTTTGTGAATTTAAGCACATATTTATACACACTGAGTTCTATTGTGAGTTTTCATGAAGTTTAGCACAGAGATTCACAAACAGTGTTGTATCGTTAGTTCTCATGATGTTGAGCACGGAGATTCTCACACAGGGTTGTATCGTTAGTTTTCCTGAAGTTAAGCACAGAGATTCCCACACAGTGTTGTTTCGTTAGTTTTCATGAAGTTGAGCACATAGTTTCACACACAGTGTTCTATTGTTAGTATTTCGTGAAGTTCTGCACATATTTATACACACAGTGTTGTATCGTTATTTTCATGAAGTTAAGCAACTGAGATTCAAACACAGTGTTGCATCGTTAGTTTTCATGAAGTTGAGCCCATAGTTTCACACACAGTGTTGTATCGTTAGGTTTCATGAAGTTAAGCACGGGGATTCTCACACAGTGTTGTATCATTAGTTTTCATGAAGTTGAGCACACAGTTTCACACACAGTGTTCTATCATTAGTTTTCGTGAAGTTCAGCACATATTTATACACACAGAGTTCTATCGTTAGTTTTCATGAAGTTAAGCACAGAGATTCACACACAGTGTTGTAATGTTAGTTTCATGAAGTTATGCACAGAGATACCCAAACCGTGTTGTATCGTTAGTTTTCATGAAGTTAAGCACTAAGATTCTCTCACAGTGTTGTATCGTTATTTTTCATTAAGTTAAGCAGGGGATTCTCACACAGTGTTGTATCATTAGTTTTCATGATGTTGAGCACATAGTATCACACACAGTGTTGTATCGTTAGTATTCATGAAGTTAAGCACGGAGATTCTCACACAGACTTGTATGGTTAGGTTTCATGAAGTTAAGCACAGAGATTCCCACACAGTGCTGTATCATTAGTTTTAGTGAAGTTCAGCACATAGTTTCACACACAGTGTTGTATAGTTAGTTTTCATGAAGTTAAGCACGGGAACCTCACACAGTGTTGTATAGTTAGTTTTCATGAAGCTGAGCACATAGTTTCACACACAGTGTTGTTTCGTTAGTTTTCATGAAGTTAAGCACAGAGATTCTCACACAGTGTTGTATAGTTAGTTTTCATGAAGTTGAGCACATAGTTTCACCCACAGTGTTGTATCGTTAGTTTTCATGAAGTTAAGCACGGAGATTCGCACACAGTGTTGTATAGTTAGTTTTCATGAAGTTAAGCACGGAGATTCACACACAGTGTTGTATCGTCAGTTTTCATGAAGTTGAGCACATAGTTTCACACACAGTGTTCTATCGTTAGTTTTTGTGAATTTCAGCACATATTTATACACACTGAGTTCTATCGTGAGTTTTCATGAAGTTAAGCACAGAGATTCACACACAGTGTTGTATCATTAGTTTTCATGAAGTTGAGCACGGAGATTCTCACACAGTGTTGTATCGTTAGTTTTCCTGAAGTTAAGCACAGAGATTCCCACACAGTGTTGTATCGTTAGTTTTCATGAAGTGAGCACATAGTTTCACACACAGTGTTCTATCGTTAGTATTTGTGAAGTTCTGAACATATTTATACACACAGTGTTGTATCTTTAGTTTTCATGAAGTTAAGCATGGAGATTCACACACAGTGTTGCATCGTTAGTTTTCATGAAGTTGAGCACATAGTTTCACACACAGTGTTGTATCGTTAGGTTTCATGAATTTAAGCAGGGGATTCTCACACAGTTTTGTATCATTAGTTTTCATGAAGTTGAGCACACAGTTTCACACACAGTGTTCTATCTTTAGTTTTTGTGAAGTTCAGCACATATTTATACACACAGAGTTCAATCGTTAGTTTTCATGAAGTTAAGCACGGAGATTCTCACACAGTGTTGTATCGTTAGTTTTCATTAAGTTGAGCACATAGTTTCACACACAGTGTTGTATCCTTAGATTTCATTATGTTAAGCACGGAGATTCGCACACAGTGTTGTATCGTTAATTTTCATGAAGTTAAGCAAAGAGATTCCCACACAGTGTTCTATAGTTAGTTTTCATGAAGTTGAGCACATAGTATCACACACAGTGTTGTATCGTTATTTTTCATGAAGTTAAGCACGGAGATTCTCACACAGTGTTGTATCGTTAGTTTTCTTGAAGTTAAGCACAGAGATTCCCACACAGTGTTCTATCGTTAGTTTTCGTGAAGTTCAGCACATAGTTTCACACACAGTGTTTTATCCTTAGTTTTCATGAAGTTAAGCAAAGAGATTCTCACACAGTGCTGTATAGTTTTCATGAAGTTGAGCACATACTTTCACACACAGTGTTGTATCGTTAGTTTTCATGAAGTTAAGCATGGAGATTCACACACAGTGTTGTATCGTTAGTTTTTCATGAAGTTGAGCACGGAGATTCGCACACAGTGTTGTATCGTTAGTTTTCATGAAGTTGAGCACACAGATTCACAAATAGTGTTGTATCGTGAGTTTTCTTGAAGTTAAGCAGAGGGATTCTCACACAGTGTTGTATCGTTAGTTTTCATGAAGTTGAGCACATAGTACCACCCACAGTGTTGCATCGTTAGATTTCATGAAGTTAAGCACATGGATACCCACACAGTATTGTATCTTTAGTTTTCATGACGTTAAGCACTTAGATTCTCTCACAGTGTTGTATCGTTAGTTTTCATGAAGTTAAGCAGGGGGATTCTCACACAGGGTTGTATCGATAGTTTTCATGAAGTTGAGCACATAGTTTCACACACAGTGTTGTTTCGTTAGTTTTCATGAAGTTAAGCACAGACATTCCTACAAAGTGTTGTATCGTTAGTTTTCATGAAGTTGAGCCCTTAGTATCACACACAGTTTTGTATCGTTAGTATTCATGAAGTTAAACACGGAGATTCCCACACAGTGTTCTATCGTTAGTTTTCATGAAGTTGAGCACATAGTTTCACACACAGTGTTCAATCGTTAGTTTTTGTGAAATTCTGCACATATTTATACACACAATGTTGTATCGTTTGTTTTCATGAAGTTAAGTATGGAGATTCACACACAGTTTTGTATCGTTACTTTTCATGAAGTTGAGCACGGAGATTCTCACACAGTGTTGTATCGTTAGTTTTCATGAAGTTAAGCACAGAGATTCCCACACAGTGTTGTATCATTAGTTTTCATGAAGTTAAGCACGGAGATTCTCTCACAGTTTTGTATGGTTAGTTTTCATGAAGTTATCACGGAGATTCGCACACAGTGTTGTATCGTCATTTTTCATGAAGTTGAGCACATAGTTTCACACACAGTGTTCTATCGTTAGTTTTTGTGAAGTTCAGCACATATTTATACACACAGAGTTCTATCGTTATTTCATGAGTAAAGCACAGAAATTCACACACAGTGTTGTATCGTTAGTTTTCATGAAGTTGAGCACGGAGATTCTCACACAGTGTTGTATCGTTAGTTTTCATTAAGTTGAGCACATAGTTTCACACACAGTGTTGTATCGATAGTTTTCATGAAGTTAAGCAGGGCGATTCTTACACAGTGTTGTATCGTTAGTTTTCATTAAGTTGAGCACATAGTTTCACACACAGTGTTGTATCGATAGTTTTCATGAAGTTAAGCACGGAGATTCGCACACGGTGTTGTATCGTTAGCTTTCATTAAGTTAAGCACGGAGATTCTCACACAGTGTTGTATCGTTAGTTTTCATGAAGTGAGCACATAGTTTCACACACAGTGTTCTATCGTTAGTATTTGTGAAGTTCTGAACATATTTATACACACAGTGTTGTATCTTTAGTTTTCATGAATTTAAGCATGGAGATTCACACACAGTGTTGCATCGTTAGTTTTCATGAAGTTGAGCACATAGTTTCACACACAGTGTTGTATCGTTAGGTTTCATGAATTTAAGCAGGGGGATTCTCACACAGTTTTGTATCATTAGTTTTCATGAAGTTGAGCACACAGTTTCACACATAGTGTTCTATCTTTAGTTTTTGTGAAGTTCAGCACATATTTATACACACAGAGTTCTATCGTTAGTTTTCATGAAGTTAAGCACGGAGATTCTCACACAGTGTTGTATCGTTAGTTTTCATGAAGTTAAGCAGGGGATTCTCACACAGTGTTGTATCCTTAGTTTTCATTAAGTTGAGCACATAGTTTCACACACAGTGTTGTATCCTTAGTTTTCATTATGTTAAGCACGGAGATTCGCACACAGTGTTGTTTCGTTAATTTTCATGAAGTTAAGCAAAGAGATTCCCACACAGTGTTCTATAGTTAGTTTTCATGAAGTTGAGCACATAGTATCACACACAGTGTTGTATCGTTATTTTTCATGAAGTTAAGCACGGAGATTCTCACACAGTGTTGTATCGTTAGTTTTCTTGAAGTTAAACACAGAGATTCCCACTCAGTGTTCTATCGTTAGTTTTCGTGAAGTTCAGCACATAGTTTCACACACAGTGTTTTATCCTTAGTTTTCATGAAGTTAAGCAAAGAGATTCTCACACAGTGCTGTATGTAGTTTTCATGAAGTTGAGCACATACTTTCACACACAGTGTTGTATCGTTAGTTTTCTTGAAGTTAAGCATGGAGATTCACACACAGTGTTGTATCGTTATTTTTCATGAAGTTGAGCACGGAGATTCGCACACAGTTTTGTGTCGTTAGTTTTCATGAAGTTGAGCACACAGATTCACAAACAGTGTTGTATCGTGAGTTTTCATGAAGTTAAGCAGGAGTATTCTCACACAGTGTTGTATCGTTAGTTTTCATGAAGTTGAGCACATAGTATCACCCACAGTGTTGCATCGTTAGATTCATGAAGTTAAGCACAGGGATACCCACACAGTGTTGTATCTTTAGTTTTCATGACGTTAAGCACTTAGATTCTCTCACAGTGTTGTATCGTTAGTTTTCATGAAGTTAAGCAGGGGATTCTCACACAGGGTTGTATCGATAGTTTTCATGAAGTTGAGCACATAGTTTCACACACAGTGTTGTTTCGTTAGTTTTCATGAAGTTAAGCACAGAGATTCTCACACAGTGTTGTTTCGTCAGTTTTCATGAAGTTGAGCACATAGTTTCACACACAGTGTTGTATCGTTGTTTTCCATGAAGATAAGCACGGAGATTTACACACAGTTTTGTTTCGTCACTTTTCATGAAGTTGAGCACATAGTTTCACACACAGTGTTGTTTCGTTAGTTTTCATGAAGTTAAGCACAGACATTCCCACAAAGTGTTGTATCGTTAGTTTTCATGAAGTTGAGCCCATAGTATCACACACAGTTTTGTATCGTTAGTATTCATGAAGTTAAACACGGAGATTCCCACACAGTGTTCTATCGTTAGTTTTCATGAAGTTGAGCACATAGTTTCACACACAGTGTTCAATCGTTAGTTTTTGTGAAATTCTGCACATATTTATACACACAATGTTGTATCTTTGTTTTCATGAAGTTAAGTATGGAGATTCACACACAGTTTTGTATCGTTACTTTTCATGAAGTTGAGCACGGAGATTCTCACACAGTGTTGTATCGTTAGTTTTCATGAAATTAAGCACAGAGATTCCCACACAGTGTTGTATCATTAGTTTTCATGAAGTTAAGCACGGAGATTCTCTCACAGTGTTGTATGGTTAGTTTTCATGAAGTTATCACGGAGATTCGCACACAGTGTTGTATCGTCATTTTTCATGAAGTTGAGCACATAGTTTCACACACAGTGTTCTATCGTTAGTTTTTGTGAAGTTCAGCACATATTTATACACACAGAGTTCTATCGTTATTTCATGAGTTAAGCACAGAGATTCACACACAGTGTTGTATCGTTAGTTTTCATGAAGTTGAGCACGGAGATTCTCACACAGTGTTGTATCGTTAGTTTTCATTAAGTTGAGCACATAGTTTCACACACAGTGTTGTATCGATAGTTTTCATGAAGTTAAGCAGGGCGATTCTTACACAGTGTTGTATAGTTAGTTTTCATTAAGTTGAGCACATAGTTTCACACACAGTGTTGTATCGATAGTTTTCATGAAGTTAAGCACGGAGATTCGCACACGGTGTTGTATCGTTAGTTTTCATTAAGTTAAACATGGAGATTCTCCCACAGTGTTGTATCGTTAGTTTTCATGAAGTTAAGCACAGAGAATCCCACACAGTGTTGTATCATTAGTTTTCATGAAGTTAAGCACGGAGATTCTCTCACAGTGTTGTATCGTTAGTTTTCATGAGGTTAAGCAGTGGGATTCTCACACAGTGATGTATCGTTAGTTTTCATGAAGTTGAGCACATAGTATGACACACAGTGTTGTATCGTTAGTATTCATGAAGTTAAGCACGGAGATTCTCACACAGTGTTGTATCGTTAGTTTTCATGAAGTTAAGCAAAGAGATTCCCACACAGTGTTGTATCGTTAGTATTCATGAAGTTAAGCACGGAGATTCTCACACAGTGTTGTATCGTCAGTTTTCATGAAGTTAAGGAGGGGCATTCTCCCACAGTGATGTATCGTTAGTTTTCATGAAGTTGAGCAAATAGTATCACACACAGTGTTGTATCGTTAGTTTCATGAAGTTAAGCACAGAGATACCCACACACTTTTGTTTTGTTAGTTTTCATGAAGTTAAGCACTTAGATTCTCTCACAGTGTTGTATCGTTAGTTTTCATGAACTTGAGCACATAGTATCATACACACAGTTGTATAGTTATTATTCATGAAGTTAAGCACGGAGATTCTCACACAGAGTTGTATCATTAGGTTTCATGAAGTTAAGCACAGAGATTCCCACACAGTGCTCTATCATTAGTTTTCGTGAACTTCAGCAAATATTTTCACACACAGTGTTGTATTGTTAGTTTTTATGAAGTTAAGCACGGGTATTCACAAACAGTGTTGTATCGTTAGTTTTAATGAAGTTAAGCACATAGTATCACACACAGTGTTATATCGTTAGTTTTAATGAAGTTGAGGACATAGTATCACACACAGTGTTGTATCGTTAGTTTTCATGAAGTTAAGCACAGAGATTCTCACACAGTGTTGTATCGTTAGTATTCATGAAGTTAAACACAGAGATTCCCACTCAGTGTTCTATCGATAGTTTTCTTGAAGTTCAGCACATAGTTTCACACACAGTGTTGTATTGTTAGTTTTCATTAAGTTAAGCACGGAAATTCGCACACAGTGTTGTATCGTTAGGTTTCATGAAGTAGAGAACATAGTATCAAACACAGTGTTGTATCGTTAGACTTCATAAAGTTAAGCACGGAGATTCTCTCACCGTGTTGTATCGTTAGTTTTCATGAAGTCAAGCAGGGGATTCTCACACAGTGTTCTATCGTTAGTTTTCATGAAGTTGAGCACATAGTTTCACACACAGTGTTCTT
The DNA here is from genome assembly GCF_017639785.1 of Mesocricetus auratus. Taxonomy (NCBI): domain Eukaryota; kingdom Metazoa; phylum Chordata; class Mammalia; order Rodentia; family Cricetidae; genus Mesocricetus; species Mesocricetus auratus. The sequence continues at coordinate 27,427 of NW_024430060.1, forward strand.
TCGTTATTTTTTGTGAAGTTGTGCACATATTTATACACACAGTGTTGTATCGTTAGTTTTCATGAAGTTAAGCACGGAGATTCACACACAGTGTTGCATCGTTAGTTTTCATGAAGTTGAGCACATAGTTTCACACACAGTGTTGTATCGTTAGGTTTCATGACGGTAAGCACGGAGATTCTCTCTCAGTGTTGTATCGTTAGTATTCTTGAAGTTGAGCACATGGTATCAAACACAGTGTTGTATCATTAGTATTCATGAAGAAAAGCACGGAGATACTCACGCAGTCTTGTATTATTAGTTTACATGAAGTTAATCACATAGTATCATACACAGTGTTGTATCGTTAGTTTGCAAGAAGTTGAGCACATAGTATCACACACAGTGTTGTATCGTTAGTTTTCATGAAGTTAAGCACGGAGATTCTCACACAGTGTTGTATCGTTAGTTTTCATGAAGTTAAGCACATAGTATCACACACAGTGTTGTATCGTTAGTTTGAATGAAGTTGAGGACATAGTATCACACACAGTGTTGTATCGTTAGTTTTCATGAAGTTAAGCACAGAGATTCTCACACAGTGTTGTATCGTTAGTTTTCATGAAGTTAAACACAGAGATTCCCACTCAGTGTTCTATCGATAGTTTTCGTGAAGTTCAGCACATAGTTTCACACACAGTGTTGTATTGTTAGTTTTCATGAAGTTAAGCACAGATATTCTCACACAGTGTTGTATAGTGAGTATTCATGAAGATGAGCACATAGATTCACACACAGTGTTGTATCCGTAGTTTTCATGAAGTTAAGCACGGATATTCGCAAACAGTGTTGTATCGTTAGTTTTCATGAAGTTAAGCACATAGTATCACACACAGTGTTGCATCGTTAGTTGGAATGAAGTTGAGGACATAGTATCACATACAGTGTTGTATCGTTAGTTTGAATGAAGTTAAGCACAGAGATTCTCACACAGTGTTGTATCGTTAGTATTCATGAAGTTAAACACAGAGATTCCCACTCAGTGTTCTATCGATAGTTTTCGTGAAGTTCAGCACATAGTTTCACACACAGTGTTGTATTGTTAGTTTTCATGAAGTTAAGCACAGATATTCTCACACAGTGTTGTATAGTGAGTTTTCATGAAGATGAGCACATAGTTTCACACACAGTGTTGTATCGGTAGTTTTCATTAAGTTAAGCACATAAATTCGCACACAGTGTTGTATCGTTAGTTTTCATGAAGTAGAGCACATAGTATCAAACACAGTGTTGAATCGTTAGACTTCATAAAGTTAAGCACGGAGATTCTCTCACAGTGTTGTATCGTTAGTTTTCATGAAGTTAAGCAGGGGATTCTCACACAGTGTCCTATCGTTTGTTTTCGTGAAGTTCAGAACATAGTTTCACACACAGTGTTGTATCGATAGTTTTCATGAAGTTAAGAACAGAGATTCTCACACAGTGTTGTATCGTTAGTTTTCATGAAGTTAAGCACAGAGATTCCCACACAGTGTTGTATCGTTAGTTTTCATGAAGTTAAGCACGGAGATTCTCACACAGTGTTGTATCCTTAGTTTTCATGAAGTTCAGCACACAGTTTCACAAATAGTGTTGTATCGTTAGTTTTTAAGAAGTTGAGCACATATTTTCACAAAAAGTTCTATCGTTAGTTTTCATGAAGATGAGAACACAGATTCAAACACAGTGTTGTATCGTTAGTTTTCATGAAGTTGAGCACATAGATTCACACACAGTGTTGTATCCTTAATTTTCATGAAGTTGAGCACATAGTATCACACATAGTGTTGCATCATTAGTTTTCATGAAGTTAAGCAGGGAGATTCCCACACAGTGTTGTATCGTTAGTTTTCATGAAGTTAAGCACTGAGATTCTCTCACATTATTGCAACGGTAGTTTTCATGATGTTAAGCAGGGTGATTCTCACACAGTGTTGTATCGTTAGTTGTCATGAAGTTGAGCACATAGTATCACACACAGTGTTGAATCTTTAGTATTCAAGAAGTTAAGCACGGAGATTTCCACCCAGTGTTCTATCGTTAGATTTCGTGAAGTTCAGCACATAGTTTCACATATAGGGTATTATCGTTAGTTTTCATGAAGTTAAGCAGGAGGAGGATTCTCACACAGTGTTGTATCATTAGTTTTCATGAAGTTCAGCACATAGTATCACACACAGTGTTGTATCGTTAGTTTTCATGAAGTTAAGCACGGAGATACTCACACAGTGTTGTATCGTTAGTTTTCATGAAGTTAAATACAGAGATTCCCACTAAGGTTTCTATCGTCATTTTTCATGAAGTTCAGCACATAGTTTCACACACAGTGTTGTATCGTTAGTTTTCATGAAGTTAAGCACAGAGATTCTCACACAGTGTTGTATAGTGAGTTTTCATGAAGTTGAGCACATAGTTTCACGCACAGTGTTGTATCGTTAGGTTTCATGAAGCTAAGCACGGAGATTCACACACAGTGTTGTATCGTTAGTTTTCATGAAGTTAGGCAGAGGGATTCTCACACAGTGTTGTATCGTTAGGTTTCATGAAGTTAAGCACAGAGATTCTCACACAGTGTTGTATAGTTAGTTTTCATGAAGTTGAGCACATAGTTTCACACACAGTGTTGTATCGTTAGTTTTCATGAAGTTGAGCACAGAGATTCTCACACAGTGTTGTATAGTTAGTTTTCATGAAGGTAAGGACAGAGATTCCCACTCAGTGTTGTATAGTTAGTTTTCATGAAATTGAGCACATAGTTTCACACACAGTGTTGTATCGTTAGTTTTCATGAAGTTAAGGACAGTGATTCCCACACAGTTTTCTATCGTTAGATTTCGTGATGTTCAGCACATAGTTTCACACACAGTGTTGTATTGTTAGTTTTCATGAAGTTAAGCAAGGGCATTCTCACACAGTGTTGTATCATTAGTTTTTATGAAGTTGAGCACATAGTATCACACACAGTGTTCTATCGTAAGTTTTTTTGAATTTCAGCACATATTTATACACACAGTGTTGTATCGTTAGTTTTCATGAAGTTAAGCACGGAGATTCTCACACAGTGTTGTATCATTAGTTTTCATTAAGTTGAGCACATAGTATCACACACAGTGTTGTATCGTTAGTTTTCATGAGGATAATCAGGAGATTCTCACACAGAGTTGTATCATTAGTTTTCATGAAGTTAAGCACGGAGATTCACACACAGAGTTGTATCGTTAGTTTTCATGAAGTTAAGCACGGAGATTCTCTCACAGTGTTGCATCGTTAGTTTTCATGAAGTTAAGCAGGGGAATTCTCACACAGTGTTGTATCGTTAGTTATCATGAAGTTGAGCACGGAGATACTCACACAGTGTTGTATCGTTAGTTGTCATGAAGTTGAGCACATAGTATCACACACAGTGTTGAATCTTTAGTATTCAAGAAGTTAAGCACGGAGATTTCCACCCAGTGTTCTATCGTTAGATTTCGTGAAGTTCAGCACATAGTTTCACATATAGGGTATTATCGTTAGTTTTCATGAAGTTAAGCAGGAGGAGGATTCTCACACAGTGTTGTATCATTAGTTTTCATGAAGTTCAGCACATAGTATCACACACAGTGTTGTATCGTTAGTTTTCATGAAGTTAAGCACGGAGATACTCACACAGTGTTGTATCGTTAGTTTTCATGAAGTTAAATACAGAGATTCCCACTAAGGTTTCTATCGTCAGTTTTCATGAAGTTCAGCACATAGTTTCACACACAGTGTTGTATCGTTAGTTTTCATGAAGTTAAGCACAGAGATTCTCACACAGTGTTGTATAGTGAGTTTTCATGAAGTTGAGCACATAGTTTCACGCACAGTGTTGTATCGTTAGGTTTCATGAAGCTAAGCACGGAGATTCACACACAGTGTTGTATCGTTAGTTTTCATGAAGTTAGGCAGAGGGATTCTCACACAGTGTTGTATCGTTAGGTTTCATGAAGTTAAGCACAGAGATTCTCACACAGTGTTGTATAGTTAGTTTTCATGAAGTTGAGCACATAGTTTCACACACAGTGTTGTATCGTTAGTTTTCATGAAGTTGAGCACAGAGATTCTCACACAGTGTTGTATAGTTAGTTTTCATGAAGGTAAGGACAGAGATTCCCACTCAGTGTTGTATAGTTAGTTTTCATGAAATTGAGCACATAGTTTCACACACAGTGTTGTATCGTTAGTTTTCATGAAGTTAAGGACAGTGATTCCCACACAGTTTTCTATCGTTAGATTTCGTGATGTTCAGCACATAGTTTCACACACAGTGTTGTATTGTTAGTTTTCATGAAGTTAAGCAAGGGCATTCTCACACAGTGTTGTATCATTAGTTTTTATGAAGTTGAGCACATAGTATCACACACAGTGTTCTATCGTAAGTTTTTTTGAATTTCAGCACATATTTATACACACAGTGTTGTATCGTTAGTTTTCATGAAGTTAAGCACGGAGATTCTCACACAGTGTTGTATCATTAGTTTTCATTAAGTTGAGCACATAGTATCACACACAGTGTTGTATCGTTAGTTTTCATGAGGATAATCAGGGAGATTCTCACACAGAGTTGTATCATTAGTTTTCATGAAGTTAAGCACGGAGATTCACACACAGAGTTGTATCGTTAGTTTTCATGAAGTTAAGCACGGAGATTCTCTCACAGTGTTGCATCGTTAGTTTTCATGAAGTTAAGCAGGGAATTCTCACACAGTGTTGTATCGTTAGTTATCATGAAGTTGAGCACGGAGATACTCACACAGTGTTGTATCGTTAGTTTTCATTAAGTTGAGCACATAGTTTCACACACAGTGTTGTATCGATAGTTTTCATGAAGTTAAGCACGGAGATTCGCACACGGTGTTGTATCGTTAGTTTTCATTAAGTTATACATGGAGATTCTCCCACAGTGTTGTATCGTTAGTTTTCATGAAGTTAAGCACAGAGAATCCACACAGTGTTGTATCATTAGTTTTCATGAAGTTAAGCACGGAGATTCTCTCACAGTGTTGTATCGTTAGTTTTCATGAGGTTAAGCAGTGGGATTCTCACACAGTGATGTATCGTTAGTTTTCATGAAGTTGAGCACATAGTATGACACACAGTGTTGTATCGTTAGTATTCATGAAGTTAAGCACGGAGATTCTCACACAGTGTTGTATCGTTAGTTTTCATGAAGTTAAGCACGGAGATTCTCACACAGTGTTGTATCGTTAATTTTCATGAAGTTAAGCACAGAGATTCCCACACATTTTCTATCATTAGATTTCTTGAAATTCAGCACATAATTTCACACACAGTGTTGTATCGTCAGTTTTCATGAAGTTAAGGAGGGGCATTCTCCCACAGTGATGTATCGTTAGTTTTCATGAAGTTGAGCAAATAGTATCACACACAGTGTTGTATCGTTAGTTTCATGAAGTTAAGCACAGAGATACCCACACACTTTTGTTTTGTTAGTTTTCATGAAATTAAGCACTTAGATTCTCTCACAGTGTTGTATCGTTAGTTTTCATGAACTTGAGCACATAGTATCATACACAGAGTTGTATCGTTATTATTCATGAAGTTAAGCACGGAGATTCTCACACAGAGTTGTATCATTAGGTTTCATGAAGTTAAGCACAGAGATTCCCACACAGTGCTCTATCATTAGTTTTCGTGAACTTCAGCACATATTTTCACACACAGTGTTGTATTGTTAGTTTTCATGAAGTTAAGCACGGGTATTCACAAACAGTGTTGTATCGTTAGTTTTCATGAAGTTAAGCACATAGTATCACACACAGTGTTGTATCGTTAGTTTGAATGAAGTTGAGAACATATTATCACACACAGTGTTGTATCGTTAGTTTTCATGAAGTTAAGCACAGAGATTCTCACACAGTGTTGTATCGTTAGTATTCATGAAGTTAAACACAGAGATTCCCACTCAGTGTTCTATCGATAGTTTTCGTGAAGTTCAGCACATAGTTTCACACACAGTGTTGTATTGTTAGTTTTCATTAAGTTAAGCACGGAAATTCGCACACAGTGTTGTATCGTTAGGTTTCATGAAGTAGAGCACATAGTATCAAACACAGTGTTGTATCGTTAGACTTCATAAAGTTAAGCACGGAGATTCTCTCACCGTGTTGTATCGTTAGTTTTCATGAAGTCAAGCAGGGGATTCTCACACAGTGTTCTATCGTTAGTTTTCATGAAGTTGAGCACATAGTTTCACACACAGTGTTCTATCGTTATTTTTTGTGAAGTTGTGCACATATTTATACACACAGTGTTGTATCGTTAGTTTTCATGAAGTTAAGCACGGAGATTCACACACAGTGTTGCATCGTTAGTTTTCATGAAGTTGAGCACATAGTTTCACACACAGTGTTGCATCGTTAGTTTTCATGAAGTTAAGCACGGAGATTCTCACACAGTGTTGTATCATTAGTTTTCATGAAGTTAAGCACAGAGATTCACACACAGTGTTCTATCGTTAGATTTAGTGAAGTTCAGCACATAGTTTCACACACAGTGTTGTATCGTTAGTTTTCATGAAGATAAGCACAGAAATTCCCACACAGTTTTGTATCGTTAGTTTACATGAAGTTAAGCACGGGTTTCTCTCAAAGTGTTGCATCGTTAGTTTTAATGAAGTTAAGCAGTAGGATTCTCACACAGTCTTGTATCGTTAGTTTTCATGAAGTTGAGCACCTAGTATCACACACAGTGTTCTATCGTTAGTATTCAAGAAGTTAAGCACGGAGATTCTCACACAGTGTTGTGTCGTTAGTTTTCATGAAGTTGAGCACACAGATTCACACACAGTGTTGTATCGTTAGTTTTCATGAAGTTGAGCACACAGTATCACACACAGTGTTGTATCGTTAGTTTTCAAGAAGTTAAGCACGGAGATTCGCACACAGTGTTGTGTCGTTAGTTTTCATGAAGTTGAGCACACAGATTCACACACAGTGTTGTATCGTTAGTTTTCATGAAGTTGAGCACATAGTATCACACACAGTGTTGTTGTTAGTTTTCAAGAAGTTAAGCACGGAGAATCGCACACAGTGTTGTTTCGTTAATTTTCATGAAGTTGAGCACAGAGATTCCCACACAGTGTTCTATCGTTAGTTTTTTGAAGGTCAACACATAGTTTCAGACACAGTGTTGTATCCTTAGTTTTCATGAAGATGCGCACATAGTGTCACACACAGTGTTGTATCGTTCGTTTTCTTGAAGTTGAGCACGGAGATTCTCACACAGTGTTTTACCGTTAGTTTTCATGAAGTTAAGGAAAGAGATTCATACACAGTATTCGATCATTAGTTTTGGTGAAGTTTAGCAAATAGTTTCACACACAGTGTTGTCTCGTTAGTTTTCAGGAAGTTAAGCACAGAGATTCCCACTCAGTGTTCTATCGTTAGTTTTCATGAAGTTGAGCACATAGTTTCACACACAGCGTTGTATCTTTAGTTTTCA
>NW_024430061.1:0-6616 GCF_017639785.1 Mesocricetus auratus
GTGTGAGGAGCCGCCCTCGCTATCGCTATTGCCGTTAGAAGATGGCGCTGACATCCACTGTCAGTTGGAGTTAACTGTCGCTGTCAGTTAGAGTTAACTGTCGCTGTCAGTTGGAGTTAACCGTTTAAACTGTGCCTCTCCCGTGACGTCATCTGGGGTGATGTGCAAACCACCAATCCCGGCTCTACACATCTCACTCGGAGCTCCTAGGCTTATATAAGGGGCTGGGTTTCTTAGCTTGGGGTCTCCCTCTAAGAAGCTGATCATCTATCTCTCAAGATGCATTAAAGCTTTACTGCAGAAGGATCCGAGTGTTCTGCGTCGTTCTTGCTGGCGAGACGGTAGCGCGGGACATCTGGTGCCGAAACCCGGGAACTCTTCAACATCGCCGGCGCCGCGGGAGACCCTCGGAAAACGGGGCGGATTCAGAACTGCAGGGACGTAGGTTCAGAGAGGTATGCTTTATCCTGAACAACCCTTTTCTCGACTTTGGCCTTAGTTTGTCATCACCGTGGGACGGGTCAGTGGAGGCTTTGGTGCTAGTCCTGTTTGTCCTTCTCCTTCATCGTGGCTGGTGCTGACAGAACGGCGCTGTCCGTCTGGCGCTGTCCGTCTGGCGCTGTCCATCTGGCGCTGTCCATCTGGCGCTGTCCATCTGGCGCTGTCCATCTGGCGCTGTCCATCTGGCGCTGTCAGTCTGGTGCTGTCAGTCTGGTGCTGTCAGTCTGGTGCTGTCAGTCTGGTAACGGAGTTGAGCGCGTTTTTTAGATAAGCTGTCAGCGCGATGGGGTCGTCACAGTCAGTGGTTACAGCCTTACAGACTGTGCTAAAACAAAGAGATCTTAAAATTGCACCACGAACACTTCAAAATTTTGTGAAGGAGGTAGATAGAGTGGCACCATGGTATGCTTGTTCCGGGTCCCTCACTGTGGCCTCATGGAACAAGCTAGGTAAAGAACTAGACAGGAAGCATGCAGAAGGAGATCTCTGCTTAGGTACCAAAGCCATTTGGAAGCTAGTTAAAAACTGCTTGGAGGATGAGGCCTGTCACCCTGCTATAATAGAAAGTCAGGGAACCTTAGAGGAAGTTCAGGATAGCATGTCAGAAACTGAACGGAGTGAGAGAATGGGAGCTCGCAAAAAGAAAAGACATGTCTAAGAAAAAAGGCCCTCCCCAGGAAGTTAAGAAAGGGGGAGAGAAAGAAGGGAGTTATCATTCACCCCTTAACAAATCTAAGAAAAAGAAAAAGCCAGAATCTAGTCTATACCCTGCAGTAGAGCTAGAAGCCTTGGAGCTAGATAATTCTGATTCTGACACTCTGGATTCTAGCGAAGAAGGTGGTCTAGAGGAGGAGGTGGCACGGTATGAGGAAAAAGATATCACCCTGATAGACACCGGCCACTGAAAACAAAAATGAATGTGAGGCCACCGCCTATAAATCCGGCGGGCTCACGCTCTCAGCGCTCCGCCATATGAGCTTCGGCTGAATACTGGTACTGACTCCTTTTACCTTTAGAGGAACGGAGAAAAATACAAATGGCTTTTCCAGTATTCGAGAATGTGGAAGGCGGAAGAGTACATACCCCCGTAGATTACAATCAAATTAAAGAATTGGCCGAATCCGTTCGTAATTATGGGGTCAATGCTAACTTTACCACATTACAGGTGGAAAGGCTTGCTAATTTTGCCATGACTCCCACTGACTGGCAAACGACAGTGAAAGCAGTGCTTCCCAACATGGGACAATACATGGAATGGAAGGCTCTCTGGTATGATGCAGCCCAGGCACAAGCTAGAGTTAATGCCACGGCTGAAGATGAGAATCAGAGGCAGTGGACATTTGAAATGCTGACAGGTCAGGGTCAACATGCCCTTAATCAAACCAACTACATCTGGGGCGTCTATGGTCAGGTGTCGGCCGCCGCTATTAAAGCATGGAAGGCCCTCACAAAAAGGGGAGAGTCCAGTGGACACCTTACAAAGATTGTCCAAGGACCCCAAGAGCCATTTTCAGACTTTGTGGCCAGAATGACAGAGGCCGCCAGTCGCATCTTTGGTGATTCAGAACAAGCTATGCCCCTGATTGAGCAACTTGTCTATGAACAAGCAACCCAGGAATGTCGAGCGGCTATCGCCCTCGCAAAAGCAAAGGTTTACAAGATTGGCTCAGAGTGTGCAGGGAGCTGGGGGGACCCCTAACCAATGCAGGACTAGCTGCCGCCATTTTACAAACGCACAGGTATAGAGATTTATCTAATCGAAAAGCTTGTTTTAATTGTGGGAGAATGGGGCACCTTAAGAAAGATTGTCAAGCCCCTGAAAGAACAAGAGAATCGAAGCTTTGCTATCGTTGTGGTAAAGGTTATCATAGGGCTAGCGAATGCAGGTCAGTCCGGGATGTAAAAGGGAGGCTTCTGCCCCCTATTGAAGAATCCAAGGTACCCCAATCAAAAACGGGTCACGGGGCCCATGGTCCCAGGGCCCTCAGAAATATGGGAACCAATTTCAGAAAAGCAATCAAGAGGAAGTAGAGGTTTCCGAGGAACCTCCGGAATGGACTTGCGTGCCGCCTCCGACTTCTTACTCATGCCCCAAATGAATGTTCAACCGGTCCCAGTCCATTCCCCTGGACCTTTGCCCCCTGCCACCATTGGGCTTATTCTGGGCCGTGGCTCCTTAACTTTACAGGGACTCATTATATATCCTGGGATTGTTGACCCATATCATAAAGAGGAGATTCAAGTTCTCTGTTCTAGCCCTCGGGGTGTATTTTCTATAAAGCAGGGAGATAGAATTGCACAACTGGTGTTGCTGCCCTCCCTCGGGGATGGAGAAACCTACACTTTACAAAAAAGGGCTATGGGATCTTCTGGAAGTGATTCAGCCTATCTGGCTATACCCCTAAATGAGAGACCTACAATAAAATTGTTAATTAATGGAAAAGAATTTGAAGGGATAATGGATTCGGGAGCAGACAAAAGCATTATTTCACTCCATTGGTGGCCGAAGTCTTGGCCCACTGTTGTTTCATCTCATTCTCTACAAGGTCTTGGATACCAGTCCTCTCCTGCCATCAGTGCCTCAGCCTTAACCTGGCGGGATGCTGAAGGCAAACAGGGATGTTTTACCCCCTATGTGTTGCCACTCCCTGTAAATTTATGGGGACGAGATGTGTTACAAGCCATGGGCATGACCCTAACTAATGAATACTCCCCCAGGCATCAGCCATTATGGCAAAGATGGGGTATACAAATGGTAGAGGCTTGGGTAGGCAAGAACAAGGCAGAATAAAACCCATTACACAACACGGAAATCGGGGTAGAAAAGGACTGGGTTTTATTTAGGGGCCGTTGAGGCTTCACGACCCATACCATGGAAAACAGAGGAGCCGTTATGGGTCTCTCAATGGCCTCTATCCTCTGAAAAATTAGAGGCTGTCACAAGATTAGTGCAAGAACAGGAACGGCTGGGGCATCTAGAGCCTTCTACCTCCCCATGGAATACACCAATTTTTGTTATTAAGAAGAAATCTGGGAAGTGGAGATTACTCCACGACCTGCGGGCCATTAACAATCAGATGCATCTTTTTGGCCCTGTTCAAAGAGGCCTTCCTTTGCTTTCTGCACTTCCTCAAGATTGGAAGCTTATTATTATAGATATTAAGGATTGTTTCTTCTCTATTCCACTTTACCCACGGGATAGACCAAGGTTTGCCTTCACTATCCCTTCTCTTAATCATATGGAACCAGACAAGAGATTTCAGTGGAAGGTACTGCCGCAAGGCATGGCCAATAGCCCAACAATATGTCAGCTATATGTGCAGGAGGCTTTGGAGCCAATTAGGAAGCAATTTACATCTTTAATCGTTATCCATTATATGGACGATATTCTTATTTGTCACAAAGAGTTAGATGTTTTACAAAAGGCTTTTCCCATGCTGGTGGCTGAATTAAAACAGTGGGGATTAGAGATTGCCTCAGAAAAGGTTCAAATTGCAGATACAGGCCTCTTTTTGGGCTCAAAGATTACTCCCAAAAATATAGTTCCTCAGAAAATAGAAATTCGCAAAGACCACTTACAAACATTAAATGATTTTCAGAAACTTCTGGGAGATATAAATTGGTTGAGGCCCTTTTAAAAATTCCATCTGCTGATCTAAAACCCCTCTTCGATCTCCTGGAGGGTGAGCCTCATATCTCCTCACCCAGAAAATTTACCCCTGCCGCCCACCGAGCCTTACAGATGGTGGAAGAGGCCTTACAGGAAGCACAATTACAACGAATTGAGGAGTCACTACCTTTTAATCTGTGTGTTTTTAAGACAGCTCAATTGCCAACTGCAGTCCTGTGGCAACATGGACCATTACTTTGGATTCATCCAAATGCTTCCCCTGCTAAGATTATTGACTGGTACCCTGATGCTGTTGCACAGCCTCGCGCTCGCGGAATAAAAGCAGCTGTTACACATTTTGGCAGGGATCCTGATTCCTTGATTGTGCCTTATACTGCTGCACAAGTTCAGACCTTGGCAGCCACATCTAGTGATTGGGCAGTTTTAGTTACTTCCTTTTCAGGACAAATTGATAATCATTTTCCAAAGCATCCAATTTTACAGTTTGCCCTAAACCAGGCTATAGTGTTTCCACAAGTGACAGCTAAAGACCCACTCCCAGATGGGACTGTGGTGTACACTGATGGATCAAAAACTGGTATGGGAGCTTATGTGGTCAAGGATAGGGTTATATCTAAACAATATAATGAAACTTCACCTCAAGTTGTAGAATGTCTGATAGTACTGGAGGTTCTTGAGGCTTTTCCAGGACCCCTCAATATTGTATCAGATTCCTCTTATGTGGTTAATGCAGTTAATCTCCTTGAGATAGCTGGAATAATAAGATCCTCCAGCAGAGTTGCTAACATCTTTCAGAAGATACAAGCTGCCTTGTTAAATAGGAGATTTCCTGTTTTCATTACCCATGTCCGAGCACATTCTGGACTCCCAGGTCCCATGTCCTTAGGGAATGACTTAGCGGACAAGGCTACAAAGCTGGTGGCCGCTGCCTTGTCTACCCATGCACAAGCAGCAAAAGAATTCCATAAGCGCTTTCATGTGACGGCTGAGACCTTGCGCCGTCGTTTTGCTCTATCCAGGAAAGAGGCTAGGGAAATTGTTACTCAATGCCAGAATTGCTGCGAATTCTTACCTACTCCCCACATGGGAATAAACCCACGTGGCATTAGACCATTGCAGATGTGGCAGATGGATGTTACTCATATTCCCTCTTTTGGAAGGCTTCAATATGTTCATGTTTCTGTTGACACCTGTTCTGGCGTAATGTTTGCCACACCCCTAACAGGGGAAAAGGCCTCATATGTGATTCAACATTGCCTTGAGGCCTGGAGTGCTTGGGGAAAACCCAGAATTTTAAAAACAGACAATGGACCAGCATATACCTCTCAAAAATTCCGACAGTTTTGTCGGCAAATGGATGTTACCCATCTAACTGGCCTACCTTATAACCCTCAAGGACAGGGCATTGTGGAACGTGCCCATCGTACACTCAAATCATATCTGATTAAACAAAAGGGGAGTATTGAGGATGTTCTACCCTCGGTACCAAGAGTTGCTGTATCCATGGCACTTTTTACCCTTAATTTCTTGAACTGTGATGCCCAAGGCCACACTGCGGCTGATCGCCACAGTTTAGAGCCTGATAGGCCAAAAGAAATGGTAAAATGGAAAGATGTCTTGACTGATCTCTGGAAAGGCCCGGATCCTATTCTTATAAGATCCAGGGAGCTGTGTGTGTTTTTCCACAGGAGGAAGAAAACCCCCTGTGGATCCCTGAAAGACTCACTCGAAGAGCTCCTTCACAACTCCAGAATAAGAAGGATGGAGGCCAAGTGGGTGATGAAGACTCTCCTACTCGGGATGATGGTTCCTAGTATGATGGGAGAGTTACGGTGGGCCATCATGTCTACCTTCCCCTACCGATGCCAGTGATGCAGAATGCCCAGGTGTTCCCTAGATTTTTCACAAATAATAGAGAGTTGGGGCTTGCCTTTTTGCCTTTAGATCCTCAGATACAGAGTTTTCAGGATGAGAGAACCTTGTCATTAGTAGGAAGCTTGTGCTTTACTGTGATTTCTTCATTAAAGGATAATTTTATTCATATGGATCCAGAAAGATCTAATGCTAATCCTTTTGAATTAATGGAAGCTGTACTGATCTTTCTCCTATGATAGTGAGAAGGGACAGATTACTTTTGATTGGAAAGGGGCATTAGGCAACAGTCTGAGTGAGGGACAGAGCTCTGGATCATCTGATTGGTCCTCCTCCAATGTTAAGTATACCCCTTTTAAGAGAACTAATTATTCAGCTGCCCTTTATTTGGGTTGTGAGTAATGATACCTTAGGTAAGAATCAGAAAGAAATAAATTGTTCTGCTTAGAATTGTTTTTATGCATTATGCTGGGATGCTATTAAGCACCCTTTTGCTTTGGTAATGCGCATGCCTCGATTTATTCCAGCTCCTGTTGAGGCGCCAAGTAATTTGAGTTTGTTTAGGGAAAAGCGAGATTTTTGGGATCTCTGCTATTATTGTGGGCCTGATAG
>NW_024430062.1:0-8123 GCF_017639785.1 Mesocricetus auratus
TGTGAGGAGCCGCCCTCGCTATCGCTATTGCCGTTAGAAGATGGCGCTGACATCCACTGTCAGTTGGAGTTAACTGTCGCTGTCAGTTGGAGTTAACTGTCGCTGTCAGTTGGAGTTAACTGTCGCTGTCAGTTGGAGTTAACTGTCGCTGTCAGTTGGAGTTAACTGTCGCTGTCAGTTGGAGTTAACTGTCGCTGTCAGTTGGAGTTAACTGTCGCTGTCAGTTGGAGTTAACCGTTTAAACTGTGCCTCTCCCGTGACGTCATCTGGGGTGATGTGCAAACCACCAATCCCGGCTCTACACATCTCACTCGGAGCTCCTAGGCTTATATAAGGGGCTGGGTTTCTTAGCTTGGGGTCTCCCTCTAAGAAGCTGATCATCTATCTCTCAAGATGCATTAAAGCTTTACTGCAGAAGGATCCGAGTGTTCTGCGTCGTTCTTGCTGGCGAGACGGTAGCGCGGGACATCTGGTGCCGAAACCCGGGAACTCTTCAACATCGCCGGCGCCGCGGGAGACCCCTCGGAAGACGGGGCGGATTCAGAACTGCAGGGACGTAGGTTCAGAGAGGTATGCTTTATCCTGAACAACCCTTTTCTCGACTTTGGCCTTAGTTTGTCATCACCGTGGGACGGGTCAGTGGAGGCTTTGGTGCTAGTCCTGTTTGTCCTTCTCCTTCATCGTGGCTGGTGCTGACAGAAGCGGGCGCTGTCCGTCTGGCGCTGTCCGTCTGGCGCTGTCCGTCTGGCGCTGTCCATCTGGCGCTGTCCATCTGGCGCTGTCAGTCTGGTGCTGTCAGTCTGGTGCTGTCAGTCTGGTGCTGTCAGTCTGGTAACGGAGTTGAGCGCGTTTTTTAGATAAGCTGTCAGCGCGATGGGGTCGTCACAGTCAGTGGTTACAGCCTTACAGACTGTGCTAAAACAAAGAGATCTTAAAATTGCACCACGAACACTTCAAAATTTTGTGAAGGAGGTAGATAGAGTGGCACCATGGTATGCTTGTTCCGGGTCCCTCACTGTGGCCTCATGGAACAAGCTAGGTAAAGAACTAGACAGGAAGCATGCAGAAGGAGATCTCTGCTTAGGTACCAAAGCCATTTGGAAGCTAGTTAAAAACTGCTTGGAGGATGAGGCCTGTCACCCTGCTATAATAGAAAGTCAGGGAACCTTAGAGGAAGTTCAGGATAGCATGTCAGAAACTGAACGGAGTGAGAGAATGGGAGCTCGCAAAAGAAAAGACATGTCTAAGAAAAAGGCCCTCCCCAGGAAGTTAAGAAAGGGGGAGAGAAAGAAGGGAGTTATCATTCACCCCTTAACAAATCTAAGAAAAAGAAAAAGCCAGAATCTAGTCTATACCCTGCAGTAGAGCTAGAAGCCTTGGAGCTAGATAATTCTGATTCTGACACTCTGGATTCTAGCGAAGAAGGTGGTCTAGAGGAGGAGGTGGCACGGTATGAGGAAAAAGATATCACCCTGATAGACACCGGCCACTGAAAACAAAAATGAATGTGAGGCCACCGCCTATAAATCCGGCGGGCTCACGCCCCTCAGCGCCTCCGCCATATGAGCTTCGGCTGAATACTGGTACTGACTCCTTTTTACCTTTAGAGGAACGGAGAAAAATACAAATGGCTTTTCCAGTATTCGAGAATGTGGAAGGCGGAAGAGTACATACCCCGTAGATTACAATCAAATTAAAGAATTGGCCGAATCCGTTCGTAATTATGGGGTCAATGCTAACTTTACCACATTACAGGTGGAAAGGCTTGCTAATTTTGCCATGACTCCCACTGACTGGCAAACGACAGTGAAAGCAGTGCTTCCCAACATGGGACAATACATGGAATGGAAGGCTCTCTGGTATGATGCAGCCCAGGCACAAGCTAGAGTTAATGCCACGGCTGAAGATGAGAATCAGAGGCAGTGGACATTTGAAATGCTGACAGGTCAGGGTCAACATGCCCTTAATCAAACCAACTACATCTGGGGCGTCTATGGTCAGGTGTCGGCCGCCGCTATTAAAGCATGGAAGGCCCTCACAAAAAGGGGAGAGTCCAGTGGACACCTTACAAAGATTGTCCAAGGACCCCAAGAGCCATTTTCAGACTTTGTGGCCAGAATGACAGAGGCCGCCAGTCGCATCTTTGGTGATTCAGAACAAGCTATGCCCCTGATTGAGCAACTTGTCTATGAACAAGCAACCCAGGAATGTCGAGCGGCTATCGCCCTCGCAAAAGCAAAGGTTTACAAGATTGGCTCAGAGTGTGCAGGGAGCTGGGGGGACCCCTAACCAATGCAGGACTAGCTGCCGCCATTTTACAAACGCACAGGTATAGAGATTTATCTAATCGAAAAGCTTGTTTTAATTGTGGGAGAATGGGGCACCTTAAGAAAGATTGTCAAGCCCCTGAAAGAACAAGAGAATCGAAGCTTTGCTATCGTTGTGGTAAAGGTTATCATAGGGCTAGCGAATGCAGGTCAGTCCGGGATGTAAAGGGAGGCTTCTGCCCCCTATTGAAGAATCCAAGGTACCCCAATCAAAAAACGGGTCACGGGGCCCATGGTCCCAGGGCCCTCAGAAATATGGGAACCAATTTCAGAAAAGCAATCAAGAGGAAGTAGAGGTTTCCGAGGAACCTCCGGAATGGACTTGCGTGCCGCCTCCGACTTCTTACTCATGCCCCAAATGAATGTTCAACCGGTCCCAGTCCATTCCCTGGACCTTTGCCCCCTGCCACCATTGGGCTTATTCTGGGCCGTGGCTCCTTAACTTTACAGGGACTCATTATATATCCTGGGATTGTTGACCCATATCATAAAGAGGAGATTCAAGTTCTCTGTTCTAGCCCTCGGGGTGTATTTTCTATAAAGCAGGGAGATAGAATTGCACAACTGGTGTTGCTGCCCTCCCTCGGGGATGGAGAAACCTACACTTTACAAAAAAGGGCTATGGGATCTTCTGGAAGTGATTCAGCCTATCTGGCTATACCCCTAAATGAGAGACCTACAATAAAATTGTTAATTAATGGAAAAGAATTTGAAGGGATAATGGATTCGGGAGCAGACAAAAGCATTATTTCACTCCATTGGTGGCCGAAGTCTTGGCCCACTGTTGTTTCATCTCATTCTCTACAAGGTCTTGGATACCAGTCCTCTCCTGCCATCAGTGCCTCAGCCTTAACCTGGCGGGATGCTGAAGGCAAACAGGGATGTTTTACCCCCTATGTGTTGCCACTCCCTGTAAATTTATGGGGACGAGATGTGTTACAAGCCATGGGCATGACCCTAACTAATGAATACTCCCCCAGGCATCAGCCATTATGGCAAAGATGGGGTATACAAATGGTAGAGGCTTGGGTAGGCAAGAACAAGGCAGAATAAAACCCATTACACAACACGGAAATCGGGGTAGAAAAGGACTGGGTTTTATTTAGGGGCCGTTGAGGCTTCACGACCCATACCATGGAAAACAGAGGAGCCGTTATGGGTCTCTCAATGGCCTCTATCCTCTGAAAAATTAGAGGCTGTCACAAGATTAGTGCAAGAACAGGAACGGCTGGGGCATCTAGAGCCTTCTACCTCCCCATGGAATACACCAATTTTTGTTATTAAGAAGAAATCTGGGAAGTGGAGATTACTCCACGACCTGCGGGCCATTAACAATCAGATGCATCTTTTTGGCCCTGTTCAAAGAGGCCTTCCTTTGCTTTCTGCACTTCCTCAAGATTGGAAGCTTATTATTATAGATATTAAGGATTGTTTCTTCTCTATTCCACTTTACCCACGGGATAGACCAAGGTTTGCCTTCACTATCCCTTCTCTTAATCATATGGAACCAGACAAGAGATTTCAGTGGAAGGTACTGCCGCAAGGCATGGCCAATAGCCCAACAATATGTCAGCTATATGTGCAGGAGGCTTTGGAGCCAATTAGGAAGCAATTTACATCTTTAATCGTTATCCATTATATGGACGATATTCTTATTTGTCACAAAGAGTTAGATGTTTTACAAAAGGCTTTTCCCATGCTGGTGGCTGAATTAAAACAGTGGGGATTAGAGATTGCCTCAGAAAAGGTTCAAATTGCAGATACAGGCCTCTTTTTGGGCTCAAAGATTACTCCCAAAAATATAGTTCCTCAGAAAATAGAAATTCGCAAAGACCACTTACAAACATTAAATGATTTTCAGAAACTTCTGGGAGATATAAATTGGTTGAGGCCCTTTTTAAAAATTCCATCTGCTGATCTAAAACCCCTCTTCGATCTCCTGGAGGGTGAGCCTCATATCTCCTCACCCAGAAAATTTACCCCTGCCGCCCACCGAGCCTTACAGATGGTGGAAGAGGCCTTACAGGAAGCACAATTACAACGAATTGAGGAGTCACTACCTTTTAATCTGTGTGTTTTTAAGACAGCTCAATTGCCAACTGCAGTCCTGTGGCAACATGGACCATTACTTTGGATTCATCCAAATGCTTCCCCTGCTAAGATTATTGACTGGTACCCTGATGCTGTTGCACAGCTCGCGCTTCGCGGAATAAAAGCAGCTGTTACACATTTTGGCAGGGATCCTGATTCCTTGATTGTGCCTTATACTGCTGCACAAGTTCAGACCTTGGCAGCCACATCTAGTGATTGGGCAGTTTTAGTTACTTCCTTTTCAGGACAAATTGATAATCATTTTCCAAAGCATCCAATTTTACAGTTTGCCCTAAACCAGGCTATAGTGTTTCCACAAGTGACAGCTAAAGACCCACTCCCAGATGGGACTGTGGTGTACACTGATGGATCAAAAACTGGTATGGGAGCTTATGTGGTCAAGGATAGGGTTATATCTAAACAATATAATGAAACTTCACCTCAAGTTGTAGAATGTCTGATAGTACTGGAGGTTCTTGAGGCTTTTCCAGGACCCCTCAATATTGTATCAGATTCCTCTTATGTGGTTAATGCAGTTAATCTCCTTGAGATAGCTGGAATAATAAGATCCTCCAGCAGAGTTGCTAACATCTTTCAGAAGATACAAGCTGCCTTGTTAAATAGGAGATTTCCTGTTTTCATTACCCATGTCCGAGCACATTCTGGACTCCCAGGTCCCATGTCCTTAGGGAATGACTTAGCGGACAAGGCTACAAAGCTGGTGGCCGCTGCCTTGTCTACCCATGCACAAGCAGCAAAAGAATTCCATAAGCGCTTTCATGTGACGGCTGAGACCTTGCGCCGTCGTTTTGCTCTATCCAGGAAAGAGGCTAGGGAAATTGTTACTCAATGCCAGAATTGCTGCGAATTCTTACCTACTCCCCACATGGGAATAAACCCACGTGGCATTAGACCATTGCAGATGTGGCAGATGGATGTTACTCATATTCCCTCTTTTGGAAGGCTTCAATATGTTCATGTTTCTGTTGACACCTGTTCTGGCGTAATGTTTGCCACACCCCTAACAGGGGAAAAGGCCTCATATGTGATTCAACATTGCCTTGAGGCCTGGAGTGCTTGGGGAAAACCCAGAATTTTAAAAACAGACAATGGACCAGCATATACCTCTCAAAAATTCCGACAGTTTTGTCGGCAAATGGATGTTACCCATCTAACTGGCCTACCTTATAACCCTCAAGGACAGGGCATTGTGGAACGTGCCCATCGTACACTCAAATCATATCTGATTAAACAAAAGGGGAGTATTGAGGATGTTCTACCCTCGGTACCAAGAGTTGCTGTATCCATGGCACTTTTACCCTTAATTTCTTGAACTGTGATGCCCAAGGCCACACTGCGGCTGATCGCCACAGTTTAGAGCCTGATAGGCCAAAAGAAATGGTAAAATGGAAAGATGTCTTGACTGATCTCTGGAAAGGCCCGGATCCTATTCTTATAAGATCCAGGGGAGCTGTGTGTGTTTTTCCACAGGAGGAAGAAAACCCCCTGTGGATCCCTGAAAGACTCACTCGAAGAGCTCCTTCACAACTCCAGAATAAGAAGGATGGAGGCCAAGTGGGTGATGAAGACTCTCCTACTCGGGATGATGGTTCCTAGTATGATGGGAGAGTTACGGTGGGCCATCATGTCTACCTTCCCCTACCGATGCCAGTGATGCAGAATGCCCAGGTGTTCCCTAGATTTTTCACAAATAATAGAGAGTTGGGGCTTGCCTTTTGCCTTTAGATCCTCAGATACAGAGTTTTCAGGATGAGAGAACCTTGTCATTAGTAGGAAGCTTGTGCTTTACTGTGATTTCTTCATTAAAGGATAATTTTATTCATATGGATCCAGAAAGATCTAATGCTAATCCTTTTGAATTAATGGAAGCTGTACTGATCTTTCTCCTATGATAGTGAGAAGGGACAGATTACTTTTGATTGGAAAGGGGCATTAGGCAACAGTCTGAGTGAGGGACAGAGCTCTGGATCATCTGATTGGTCCTCCTCCAATGTTAAGTATACCCCTTTTAAGAGAACTAATTATTCAGCTGCCCTTTATTTGGGTTGTGAGTAATGATACCTTAGGTAAGAATCAGAAAGAAATAAATTGTTCTGCTTAGAATTGTTTTTATGCATTATGCTGGGATGCTATTAAGCACCCTTTTGCTTTGGTAATGCGCATGCCTCGATTTATTCCAGCTCCTGTTGAGGCGCCAAGTAATTTGAGTTTGTTTAGGGAAAAGCGAGATTTTTGGGATCTCTGCTATTATTGTGGGCCTGATAGCCACCGCCGCGGTTACTGCTTCGGTTACCGCCTCGGCCCTTGCACTTTCTGCCACTGTGCAGACAACTCAAACCATTAATGAACTATAGGCCACTGTGACCATGGTCCTAGATAAACAGGCCACTGCCAATTCTCAGATACAAGGAGGCCTGATGTTGGTAAACCAACAGATTAATTTGGTTCAGGAACAATTGGATATATTGTGGCAGATGGCCAAATTGGGATGTGAACAAAGTTGCCTGGCCTTTGTGTCACTTAGTACAATATGAGAATTTTACAAGAGCAGCTAACCTGTCAAAAGCTCTGTCTCAACATTTATTACAGAATTGGACTTTTGAGTTTGAGCAGACACTCCGTGAGTTGAGAATGGCGATCCTGCAAGTGAATTCGACGCATCTGGATCTTTCTCTGATGGAAGACCTCTCCCCTGGATTTCATCTGCATTTTCTTATTTTAAGGAATGGGTGGGGGTAGGATCATTTAGCCTAGTTCTCTGCTGTGGAATAGTGTTGATGCTTTGGATGGTGTGTACGCTCAGAGCCCAAACAAAAGGAGAAAGTGGTGGTGGCACAAGCACTTGCTGCCTTAGAACACGGAGCATCCCCTGACATTTGGTTAACCATGTTAAAGCAATAGGTCGCTGGCCTCCCAGCTCTTGCACCCCACGAGGCTAGTCTCATTGCACGGGATAGAGTGGGTAGGCTTCAGCAGCCCAAGGAGTTGCAAGGCTAAGCACTGCACAGGAGAGGTCTGCGGTATAACGACTTTCTCCTGGGAGATAAGTCATCTTGCATGAAGGTTCTATGTCATGATCTCCTTCCCCCAGAAAAAGACATCGGACTGGTCAGGACTTCCTCTGGGGATAAGACCCTGGAGAGGAGCTTTGTACATGTTCCGAATTTGCACATGGGGATTTGACCTCTATCTCCACTCCAAAGTTGTGGGTGTCCTATTGCTTCAAAAATAAATGAATAGGGGAGATGTGAGGAGCCGCCCTCGCTATCGCTATTGCCGTTAGAAGATGGCGCTGACATCCACTGTCAGTTGGAGTTAACTGTCGCTGTCAGTTGGAGTTAACTGTCGCTGTCAGTTGGAGTTAACTGTCGCTGTCAGTTGGAGTTAACTGTCGCTGTCAGTTGGAGTTAACTGTCGCTGTCAGTTGGAGTTAACTGTCGCTGTCAGTTGGAGTTAACCGTTTAAACTGTGCCTCTCCCGTGACGTCATCTGGGGTGATGTGCAAACCACCAATCCCGGCTCTACACATCTCACTCGGAGCTCCTAGGCTTATATAAGGGGCTGGGTTTCTTAGCTTGGGGTCTCCCTCTAAGAAGCTGATCATCTATCTCTCAAGATGCATTAAAGCTTTACTGCAGAAGGATCCGAGTGTTCTGCGTCGTTCTTGCTGGCGAGACGGTAGCG
>NW_024430063.1:0-1966 GCF_017639785.1 Mesocricetus auratus
TAGATTTTTCACAAATAATAGAGAGTTGGGGCTTGCCTTTTTGCCTTTAGATCCTCAGATACAGAGTTTTCAGGATGAGAGAACCTTGTCATTAGTAGGAAGCTTGTGCTTTACTGTGATTTCTTCATTAAAGGATAATTTTATTCATATGGATCCAGAAAGATCTAATGCTAATCCTTTTGAATTAATGGAAGCTGTACTGATCTTTCTCCTATGATAGTGAGAAGGGACAGATTACTTTTGATTGGAAAGGGGCATTAGGCAACAGTCTGAGTGAGGGACAGAGCTCTGGATCATCTGATTGGTCCTCCTCCAATGTTAAGTATACCCCTTTTAAGAGAACTAATTATTCAGCTGCCCTTTATTTGGGTTGTGAGTAATGATACCTTAGGTAAGAATCAGAAAGAAATAAATTGTTCTGCTTAGAATTGTTTTTATGCATTATGCTGGGATGCTATTAAGCACCCTTTTGCTTTGGTAATGCGCATGCCTCGATTTATTCCAGCTCCTGTTGAGGCGCCAAGTAATTTGAGTTTGTTTAGGGAAAAGCGAGATTTTTGGGATCTCTGCTATTATTGTGGGCCTGATAGCCACCGCCGCGGTTACTGCTTCGGTTACCGCCTCGGCCCTTGCACTTTCTGCCACTGTGCAGACAACTCAAACCATTAATGAACTATAGGCCACTGTGACCATGGTCCTAGATAAACAGGCCACTGCCAATTCTCAGATACAAGGAGGCCTGATGTTGGTAAACCAACAGATTAATTTGGTTCAGGAACAATTGGATATATTGTGGCAGATGGCCAAATTGGGATGTGAACAAAGTTGCCTGGCCTTTGTGTCACTTAGTACAATATGAGAATTTTACAAGAGCAGCTAACCTGTCAAAAGCTCTGTCTCAACATTTATTACAGAATTGGACTTTTGAGTTTGAGCAGACACTCCGTGAGTTGAGAATGGCGATCCTGCAAGTGAATTCGACGCATCTGGATCTTTCTCTGATGGAAGACCTCTCCCCTGGATTTCATCTGCATTTTCTTATTTTAAGGAATGGGTGGGGGTAGGATCATTTAGCCTAGTTCTCTGCTGTGGAATAGTGTTGATGCTTTGGATGGTGTGTACGCTCAGAGCCCAAACAAAAGGAGAAAGTGGTGGTGGCACAAGCACTTGCTGCCTTAGAACACGGAGCATCCCCTGACATTTGGTTAACCATGTTAAAGCAATAGGTCGCTGGCCTCCCAGCTCTTGCACCCCACGAGGCTAGTCTCATTGCACGGGATAGAGTGGGTAGGCTTCAGCAGCCCAAGGAGTTGCAAGGCTAAGCACTGCACAGGAGAGGTTCATGCGGTATAACGACTTTCTCCTGGGAGATAAGTCATCTTGCATGAAGGTTCTATGTCATGATCTCCTTCCCCCAGAAAAAAGACATCGGACTGGTCAGGACTTCCTCTGGGGATAAGACCCTGGAGAGGAGCTTTGTACATGTTCCGAATTTGCACATGGGGATTTGACCTCTATCTCCACTCCAAAGTTGTGGGTGTCCTATTGCTTCAAAAATAAATGAATAGGGGGAGATGTGAGGAGCCGCCTCGCTATCGCTATTGCCGTTAGAAGATGGCGCTGACATCCACTGTCAGTTGGAGTTAACTGTCGCTGTCAGTTGGAGTTAACTGTCGCTGTCAGTTGGAGTTAACTGTCGCTGTCAGTTGGAGTTAACTGTCGCTGTCAGTTGGAGTTAACCGTTTAAACTGTGCCTCTCCCGTGACGTCATCTGGGGTGATGTGCAAACCACCAATCCCGGCTCTACACATCTCACTCGGAGCTCCTAGGCTTATATAAGGGGCTGGGTTTCTTAGCTTGGGGTCTCCCTCTAAGAAGCTGATCATCTATCTCTCAAGATGCATTAAAGCTTTACTGCAGAAGGATCCGAGTGTTCTGCGTCGTTCTTGCTGGCGAGACGGTAGCG
>NW_024430064.1:0-2626 GCF_017639785.1 Mesocricetus auratus
CTCACAGAGTGTTATATCGAGTGTTTTCATGAAGTTTAGTTTCTAGTTTCTCACACAGTGTTGTATTATTAGTTTTCATGAAGGTAAGCAAGTAGTTTCACAGTGTTGTATCCTTAGTTTTCATGAAGTTAAGCATGGAGTTTCTCAAACAGTGTTGTATCATCAGTTTTACATGAAGTTAAGCACGTAGGTACATAAACAGTGTTGTATCGTTAGTTTTCATGGAGTAAAGCGAGCAGATTCTCACACTGTTTTGTATGGTTAGTTTTCATGAAGTTAAGCTTGTCGTTTCTCACACAGTGTTGTGTTGTTAGTTTTCATTATATAAAGCACGTAGTTCCAAAAAAAAAAGGTTGTATCCTTAGTTTTCATGAAGATAAGCATGTAAATTCTCAAACAGTTTGGTATCGTTAGTTTTCATGAGGTTAAGCATGTAGTTTCTCACACAGTATTGTATCGATAGTTTTCCTGAAATTAAGCTTGTAGTTTCTCACACAGTGTTGTATCCTTAGTTTTCATCAGGTTAAGCATGTAGTTCCTCACACAGTGTTGTATCAATAGTTTTCATGAAGTTAACCTTGTAGTTTCTCACACAGTGTTGTATCGTTAGATTTCGTGAAGTTAAGCAAGCAGATTCTCAAACACTGTTGTATCATTAGTTTTCATGAAGATTAGCTTGTAGTTTCTGATACAGTGTTGTATCGTGAGTTTTCATGAAGTTAAGCAAGTACTTTCACAAAAAATGTTGTATTGTTAGTTTTCATGAAGATAAGCATGTAGATTGTCAAACAGTTTGGTATCGTTACTTTTCATCAAGTCAAGCATGCAGTTTCTCACACAGTGTTGTATCGATAGTTTTCATGAAGCTAAGAAAGTAGTTTCACAACCAGTGTTGTATCATTAGTTTTCATGAAAGTAAGCATGTAGTTTCTCACACAGTGTTGTATCGTGAGTTTTCATGAAGTTAAACAAGCAGATTCTCAAACAGTGTTGTGTCGTTAGTTTTCATGATGTTTAGCTTGCAGTTTCTCACACAATGTTGTATCGTGAGTATTCATGAAGTTAAGCGCTTAGTTTCACAAACAGTGTTGTGTCGTTAGTTTTTATGGAGTTAAGCATGTAGATTCTCAAACAGTGTTGTATTGTAAGTTTTCATGAAATTAAGCACGTAGGTTCACAAACAGTGTTGTATCCTTAGTTTTCATGGAGTTAAGTAAGCAGATTATTACACAGTGTTTTATCCTTAGTTTTCATGGAGTTAAGCAAGCAGATTCTCACACAGTGTTGTATCGTTACTTTTCATGAAATTAAGCATGCAGTTTCTCGCACAGTGTTGTATTGTTAGTTTTCGTGAAAGTAAGCACACAGTCTCACAAACAGTGTTGTTGTTTTGTTAGTATTCCTGAGTTAAGCACTTAGTTTCACAAACAGTGTTATGTCGTTAGTTTTCATGGAGTTAAGCAAGCAGGTTGTCACACAGTGTTGTATCATTAGTTTTCATGAAGTTACACTTGTAGTTACTCACACAGTGTTGTATCTTTAGTTTTCAGGGAGTTTAGCAAGCAGATTTTCACACAGTGTTGTATAGTTAGTTTTCATGAAGTTAAGCTTGTAGTTTCTCACACAGTGTTTTATCATGAGTTTTCATGAAGATAAGCATGCAGATTCTCAAAAAGTTTGGTATCGTTAGTTTTCATCAAGTTAAGCATGTAGTTTCTCACACAGTGTTTTATCGGCACTTGTTATGAAGTTAAGCAAGTAGTTTCACAACCAGTGTTGTATCGTTACTTTTCATGAAATTAAGCATGTAGTTTCTCACAGAGAGTTGTATCGTTATTTTTCATGAAATTAAGCATGTAGTTTCTCACACAGTGTTGTATTGTTAGTTTTCATGAATGTAAGCAAACAGTCTCACAAACAGTGTTGTTGTTTCGTTAGTATTCATGAAGTTGAGCACTTAGATTCACAAACCATGTTGTATCATTAGTTTTCAAGAATTTAAGCACATAGGTTCACAAACAGTGTCGTATAGTTAGTTTTCATGGAGTTAAGCAGGCTGATTCTCACACAGTATTTTATCTTTAGTTTTCATGAAGTTAAGCTTGTAGTTTCTCACACAGTGTTGTATCGTGAGTTTTCATGAATTTAAGCATGTATACTCTCAAACAGTTTGGTATCCTTAGTTTTCATCAAGTTAAGCATGTAGTTTCTCACACAGTGTTGTATCGATAGTTTTCATGAAATTAAACAAGTAGTTTCACAACCAGTGTTGTATCCTTAATTTTCATGAAATTAAGCATGTACTTTCTAACTCAGTGTTGCATTGTTACTTTTCATGAAGATAAGCATGTAGATTCTAAAACCGTTTTGTATCGTTAGTTTTCATCGAGTAAAGCATGTAGTTTCTCACAGAGTGTAGTATCGAGTTTTTTTGATGAAGTTTAGGTCTAGTTTCTCAGACAGTGTTGTATTGGTAGTTTTCATGAAGATAAGCAAGTAGTTTCACAAACAGTGTTGTATCCTTAGTTTTCATGAAGTTAAGCATGGAGTTTCTCAAATAGTGTTGTATCATTATTTTTCATGAATTTAAGCACATTGGTTCACAAACAGTGTTGTATAGTTAATT
>NW_024430065.1:0-5849 GCF_017639785.1 Mesocricetus auratus
TGTGAGGAGCCGCCCTCGCTATCGCTATTGCCGTTAGAAGATGGCGCTGACATCCACTGTCAGTTGGAGTTAACTGTCGCTGTCAGTTGGAGTTAACTGTCGCTGTCAGTTGGAGTTAACTGTCGCTGTCAGTTGGAGTTAACTGTCGCTGTCAGTTGGAGTTAACCGTTTAAACTGTGCCTCTCCCGTGACGTCATCTGGGGTGATGTGCAAACCACCAATCCCGGCTCTACACATCTCACTCGGAGCTCCTAGGCTTATATAAGGGGCTGGGTTTCTTAGCTTGGGGTCTCCCTCTAAGAAGCTGATCATCTATCTCTCAAGATGCATTAAAGCTTTACTGCAGAAGGATCCGAGTGTTCTGCGTCGTTCTTGCTGGCGAGACGGTAGCGCGGGACATCTGGTGCCGAAACCCGGGAACTCTTCAACATCGCCGGCGCCGCGGGAGACCCCTCGGAAGACGGGGCGGATTCAGAACTGCAGGGACGTAGGTTCAGAGAGGTATGCTTTATCCTGAACAACCCTTTTCTCGACTTTGGCCTTAGTTTGTCATCACCGTGGGACGGGTCAGTGGAGGCTTTGGTGCTAGTCCTGTTTGTCCTTCTCCTTCATCGTGGCTGGTGCTGACAGAACGGCGCTGTCCGTCTGGCGCTGTCCGTCTGGCGCTGTCCATCTGGCGCTGTCCATCTGGCGCTGTCAGTCTGGTGCTGTCAGTCTGGTGCTGTCAGTCTGGTGCTGTCAGTCTGGTAACGGAGTTGAGCGCGTTTTTAGATAAGCTGTCAGCGCGATGGGGTCGTCACAGTCAGTGGTTACAGCCTTACAGACTGTGCTAAAACAAAGAGATCTTAAAATTGCACCACGAACACTTCAAAATTTTGTGAAGGAGGTAGATAGAGTGGCACCATGGTATGCTTGTTCCGGGTCCCTCACTGTGGCCTCATGGAACAAGCTAGGTAAAGAACTAGACAGGAAGCATGCAGAAGGAGATCTCTGCTTAGGTACCAAAGCCATTTGGAAGCTAGTTAAAAACTGCTTGGAGGATGAGGCCTGTCACCCTGCTATAATAGAAAGTCAGGGAACCTTAGAGGAAGTTCAGGATAGCATGTCAGAAACTGAACGGAGTGAGAGAATGGGAGCTCGCAAAAGAAAAGACATGTCTAAGAAAAAAGGCCCTCCCAGGAAGTTAAGAAAGGGGAGAGAAAGAAGGGAGTTATCATTCACCCCTTAACAAATCTAAGAAAAAGAAAAAGCCAGAATCTAGTCTATACCCTGCAGTAGAGCTAGAAGCCTTGGAGCTAGATAATTCTGATTCTGACACTCTGGATTCTAGCGAAGAAGGTGGTCTAGAGGAGGAGGTGGCACGGTATGAGGAAAAAAGATATCACCCTGATAGACACCGGCCACTGAAAACAAAAATGAATGTGAGGCCACCGCCTATAAATCCGGCGGGCTCACGCCCCTCAGCGCCTCCGCCATATGAGCTTCGGCTGAATACTGGTACTGACTCCTTTTTACCTTTAGAGGAACGGAGAAAAATACAAATGGCTTTTCCAGTATTCGAGAATGTGGAAGGCGGAAGAGTACATACCCCGTAGATTACAATCAAATTAAAGAATTGGCCGAATCCGTTCGTAATTATGGGGTCAATGCTAACTTTACCACATTACAGGTGGAAAGGCTTGCTAATTTTGCCATGACTCCCACTGACTGGCAAACGACAGTGAAAGCAGTGCTTCCCAACATGGGACAATACATGGAATGGAAGGCTCTCTGGTATGATGCAGCCCAGGCACAAGCTAGAGTTAATGCCACGGCTGAAGATGAGAATCAGAGGCAGTGGACATTTGAAATGCTGACAGGTCAGGGTCAACATGCCCTTAATCAAACCAACTACATCTGGGGCGTCTATGGTCAGGTGTCGACCGCCGCTATTAAAGCATGGAAGGCCCTCACAAAAGGGAGAGTCCAGTGGACACCTTACAAAGATTGTCCAAGGACCCCAAGAGCCATTTTCAGACTTTGTGGCCAGAATGACAGAGGCCGCCAGTCGCATCTTTGGTGATTCAGAACAAGCTATGCCCCTGATTGAGCAACTTGTCTATGAACAAGCAACCCAGGAATGTCGGCGGCTATCGCCCCTCGCAAAAGCAAAGGTTTACAAGATTGGCTCAGAGTGTGCAGGGAGCTGGGGGACCCTAACCAATGCAGGACTAGCTGCCGCCATTTTACAAACGCACAGGTATAGAGATTTATCTAATCGAAAAGCTTGTTTTAATTGTGGGAGAATGGGGCACCTTAAGAAAGATTGTCAAGCCCCTGAAAGAACAAGAGAATCGAAGCTTTGCTATCGTTGTGGTAAAGGTTATCATAGGGCTAGCGAATGCAGGTCAGTCCGGGATGTAAAGGGAGGCTTCTGCCCCCTATTGAAGAATCCAAGGTACCCCAATCAAAAAACGGGTCACGGGGCCCATGGTCCCAGGGCCCTCAGAAATATGGGAACCAATTTCAGAAAAGCAATCAAGAGGAAGTAGAGGTTTCCGAGGAACCTCCGGAATGGACTTGCGTGCCGCCTCCGACTTCTTACTCATGCCCCAAATGAATGTTCAACCGGTCCCAGTCCATTCCCCTGGACCTTTGCCCCCTGCCACCATTGGGCTTATTCTGGGCCGTGGCTCCTTAACTTTACAGGGACTCATTATATATCCTGGGATTGTTGACCCATATCATAAAGAGGAGATTCAAGTTCTCTGTTCTAGCCCTCGGGGTGTATTTTCTATAAAGCAGGGAGATAGAATTGCACAACTGGTGTTGCTGCCCTCCCTCGGGGATGGAGAAACCTACACTTTACAAAAAAGGGCTATGGGATCTTCTGGAAGTGATTCAGCCTATCTGGCTATACCCCTAAATGAGAGACCTACAATAAAATTGTTAATTAATGGAAAAGAATTTGAAGGGATAATGGATTAGGGAGCAGACAAAAGCATTATTTCACTCCATTGGTGGCCGAAGTCTTGGCCCACTGTTGTTTCATCTCATTCTCTACAAGGTCTTGGATACCAGTCCTCTCCTGCCATCAGTGCCTCAGCCTTAACCTGGCGGGATGCTGAAGGCAAACAGGGATGTTTTACCCCCTATGTGTTGCCACTCCCTGTAAATTTATGGGGACGAGATGTGTTACAAGCCATGGGCATGACCCTAACTAATGAATACTCCCCCCAGGCATCAGCCATTATGGCAAAGATGGGGTATACAAATGGTAGAGGCTTGGGTAGGCAAGAACAAGGCAGAATAAAACCCATTACACAACACGGAAATCGGGGTAGAAAAGGACTGGGTTTTATTTAGGGGCCGTTGAGGCTTCACGACCCATACCATGGAAAACAGAGGAGCCGTTATGGGTCTCTCAATGGCCTCTATCCTCTGAAAAATTAGAGGCTGTCACAAGATTAGTGCAAGAACAGGAACGGCTGGGGCATCTAGAGCCTTCTACCTCCCCATGGAATACACCAATTTTTGTTATTAAGAAGAAATCTGGGAAGTGGAGATTACTCCACGACCTGCGGGCCATTAACAATCAGATGCATCTTTTTGGCCCTGTTCAAAGAGGCCTTCCTTTGCTTTCTGCACTTCCTCAAGATTGGAAGCTTATTATTATAGATATTAAGGATTGTTTCTTCTCTATTCCACTTTACCCACGGGATAGACCAAGGTTTGCCTTCACTATCCCTTCTCTTAATCATATGGAACCAGACAAGAGATTTCAGTGGAAGGTACTGCCGCAAGGCATGGCCAATAGCCCAACAATATGTCAGCTATATGTGCAGGAGGCTTTGGAGCCAATTAGGAAGCAATTTACATCTTTAATCGTTATCCATTATATGGACGATATTCTTATTTGTCACAAAGAGTTAGATGTTTTACAAAAGGCTTTTCCCATGCTGGTGGCTGAATTAAAACAGTGGGGATTAGAGATTGCCTCAGAAAAGGTTCAAATTGCAGATACAGGGCTCTTTTTGGGCTCAAAGATTACTCCCAAAAATATAGTTCCTCAGAAAATAGAAATTCGCAAAGACCACTTACAAACATTAAATGATTTTCAGAAACTTCTGGGAGATATAAATTGGTTGAGGCCCTTTTTAAAAATTCCATCTGCTGATCTAAAACCCCTCTTCGATCTCCTGGAGGGTGAGCCTCATATCTCCTCACCCAGAAAATTTACCCCTGCCGCCCACCGAGCCTTACAGATGGTGGAAGAGGCCTTACAGGAAGCACAATTACAACGAATTGAGGAGTCACTACCTTTTAATCTGTGTGTTTTTAAGACAGCTCAATTGCCAACTGCAGTCCTGTGGCAACATGGACCATTACTTTGGATTCATCCAAATGCTTCCCCTGCTAAGATTATTGACTGGTACCCTGATGCTGTTGCACAGCTCGCGCTTCGCGGAATAAAAGCAGCTGTTACACATTTTGGCAGGGATCCTGATTCCTTGATTGTGCCTTATACTGCTGCACAAGTTCAGACCTTGGCAGCCACATCTAGTGATTGGGCAGTTTTAGTTACTTCCTTTTCAGGACAAATTGATAATCATTTTCCAAAGCATCCAATTTTACAGTTTGCCCTAAACCAGGCTATAGTGTTTCCACAAGTGACAGCTAAAGACCCACTCCCAGATGGGACTGTGGTGTACACTGATGGATCAAAAACTGGTATGGGAGCTTATGTGGTCAAGGATAGGGTTATATCTAAACAATATAATGAAACTTCACCTCAAGTTGTAGAATGTCTGATAGTACTGGAGGTTCTTGAGGCTTTTCCAGGACCCCTCAATATTGTATCAGATTCCTCTTATGTGGTTAATGCAGTTAATCTCCTTGAGATAGCTGGAATAATAAGATCCTCCAGCAGAGTTGCTAACATCTTTCAGAAGATACAAGCTGCCTTGTTAAATAGGAGATTTCCTGTTTTCATTACCCATGTCCGAGCACATTCTGGACTCCCAGGTCCCATGTCCTTAGGGAATGACTTAGCGGACAAGGCTACAAAGCTGGTGGCCGCTGCCTTGTCTACCCATGCACAAGCAGCAAAAGAATTCCATAAGCGCTTTCATGTGACGGCTGAGACCTTGCGCCGTCGTTTTGCTCTATCCAGGAAAGAGGCTAGGGAAATTGTTACTCAATGCCAGAATTGCTGCGAATTCTTACCTACTCCCCACATGGGAATAAACCCACGTGGCATTAGACCATTGCAGATGTGGCAGATGGATGTTACTCATATTCCCTCTTTTGGAAGGCTTCAATATGTTCATGTTTCTGTTGACACCTGTTCTGGCGTAATGTTTGCCACACCCCTAACAGGGGAAAAGGCCTCATATGTGATTCAACATTGCCTTGAGGCCTGGAGTGCTTAGGGAAAACCCAGAATTTTAAAAACAGACAATGGACCAGCATATACCTCTCAAAAATTCCGACAGTTTTGTCGGCAAATGGATGTTACCCATCTAACTGGCCTACCTTATAACCCTCAAGGACAGGGCATTGTGGAACGTGCCCATCGTACACTCAAATCATATCTGATTAAACAAAAGGGGAGTATTGAGGATGTTCTACCCTCGGTACCAAGAGTTGCTGTATCCATGGCACTTTTTACCCTTAATTTCTTGAACTGTGATGCCCAAGGCCACACTGCGGCTGATCGCCACAGTTTAGAGCCTGATAGGCCAAAAGAAATGGTAAAATGGAAAGATGTCTTGACTGATCTCTGGAAAGGCCCGGATCCTATTCTTATAAGATCCAGGGGAGCTGTGTGTGTTTTTCCACAGGAGGAAGAAAACCCCCTGTGGATCCCT
>NW_024430066.1:0-1212 GCF_017639785.1 Mesocricetus auratus
AAACCCGGGAACTTGAGACCTCATCATCGTCAGCAACATCGGAGACCCCTTGGATTCAAGGAGGATTCAGAACTGCAGGTAACTACGCTCGGAGAGGTATGCTATTCTGGGACTTTGGATTGGAGCCTCTGTTACAATTGTTACAATTGTTAGGATAAGCTGCAGTGCCTGACTGTGTGCTTTAGTCTCTTGTAGATAAAAGAGCTGCGCGTGGTCGTTACTTTTGTTTCATTTGAGCCGCAGGTGTTTATTTTTATCATGGCTCCTCTCAATTTGTCTAGCATGTCAGAAACCAAGCATAGTGTAGTGAGAGGTTAGGTGCACGTAAAAAGAAACCGGTTGTAACTAAGAAAGATAACCCCCCTGGTAAATTTAAGGATAAGGGGGAGCCCTTACAGTCCCCAAGAGGGACATTAGAAGATAAACAAAAAAGGGGAGAAGGCTTGTACCCTTTTCAGGAACTGGAAGCTTGCACAAATGCAAGTCACACATACTACAGGCCTGCCCTACAATCCTCAGGGACAAGGCATCGTGGAGCGAGCACATCGCACACTTAAGTCTTACCTAATAAAACAAAAAGGGGAAATTATGAAGGAGTTGCCGCCAACACCAAGAGTGGCTATTGCCATGGCATTGTTTACTATGAATTTTTTAAATCTGGATGATAAGGGTCAAAATGCAGCAACAAGGCATTGCTCGGATCGATCCACAAAGACCCAAAGAATTTGTAAAATGGAAAGATGTGCTAACTAATGAATGGAAAGGCCCGGATCCTATTCTAATAAGATCCAGGGGAGCTGTTTGTGTTTTTCCACAGAATGAAGAAAATCCCTTTTGTGTCCCAGAACGACTCACCAGAACCGTTATGGAGCAAAAGGATGGCGAGACATATTCCCGTGCAATGAATTGGACCTATGAATTTGAGTTGACCTGTCCTTCATGGAGGGATTGTCTTTGTGGATTTCTTCAGCTGTTTAATATTTCAAAGAATGGGTGGGGGTGGGATTGTTTGGAGCAGTCCTATGCTGCGGAATAGTGTTTATTCTCTGGCTG
Organism: Mesocricetus auratus; assembly: GCF_017639785.1. NCBI lineage: Eukaryota > Metazoa > Chordata > Mammalia > Rodentia > Cricetidae > Mesocricetus > Mesocricetus auratus. The sequence goes on from NW_024430066.1 coordinate 1,054, forward strand.
GTCTGCAAGCTCAGAACCCAAAACAAAAGAGATAAGGTGGTCATAGCACAAGCACTGGCTGCGCTCGAGCAAGGGGCGTCAACCGATATCTGGTTGACTATGCTTAAGCAATAGGCTGCCGACTGAACAGCTCCTGCACACCCGGAACTTAGGTTCATT
>NW_024430067.1:0-9305 GCF_017639785.1 Mesocricetus auratus
TTTTTTTCCCAGGTAACTAGTCAGGGGAGGGTCTGAGTTGTGAATACTCAGCATCCGGCTCAGCCACCTGGAAGAAGCCAGCTATACTTGCCCGTCCCCAGCTCTACCTGTAGGGAGGACCCTGCAGAGATGGGGCCCCGTGTGATAAACGGAAGAATGCTGACGGGCCACTCGGTCTGTGGGTGAGTGTATCCCCATAAATTATGGGGCAGTCTTTGTGCAAATCAACCCTACCCTAGAATTTTCATGGGTCCTACTTAAAAGTAGAGGCCTTAATCTTTCTGATAACCAGGCTCTCCAGGCCTGGGGCTGTTTGCTTAAGTTTGCTCCCTGGCTGCCAGAGAGTAACCTTTTTGACTGGGATACTTTGGTTACGGCATTAGAAGAGCTCAGGTGGAAAAAGGAGAGATTCCCTCACTGAGGACCCTCCCAACAGTGTCTGAGTTAAAGGGTTGCTTCCCCCCGACCTGTAGGGAGAAGAGTGAGGCCCCAATCCAGGAAGGGACAAAAGGAGATAAAGAAACTCTGGAAAAACCAAAGCAAATCCTAGTCCCTCACACCTCCCTGCACCCCTGTATTCATCTCTAGACTTCTTTTGAAAGTGCTCCTTGGAAGTCTAAAGTCACACAGCTTCCAGGTCCCCCTATTAGTCATTTCCGGAACCCCCGTGCACCACAGCATTACTGCGGGGAGGATGCTTCTGGGGGAGAAATGACCAATCTTTTTCCTGTCAATGTTAACCCTGGTGGTAACTGCCTGGCTTCCTGGTACCAATGGGAAGCACATAATTTAAAGGAACTCAAAGAGGCCTTCTCAGAGCCCAAACCCAGGATTGGAAGGACCTTGCTAGGGCAGTGCTTCCCGGATCCATGTTTCTGAAGTGGAGCACATTTTTTTCAGGATGAATGTTGCATCCAGGCAGAATGAAATCAGAAAGCCTGCCCTGTGGTCCTAATTAATTTTGGCATGCTTTGGGGCACCACTGACCACTTCTCTACCGATCTTCAACAAGTCTTTGGAATTCTCTGGGTTTTCTTATTTTAAAAAAAGAAGTCCAATGGCTCTTGGAGGCTTTTACATGATTTGAGGAAAATAAATGAGAGATTGATACCTTTTGGGACCCCGCAAAGGGGACTCCACTGGATTCCAGCCTTTCCCAACATCCATTATTTAACTATTATTGATATTAAGGATTGCTTTTTTCTCTGTCCCATTACATCCCGATGATGTAGAAAAATTGCCTTTTCCATACCTTCAACAAATTTTTGCGGGCCAGATCTAAGATTTAAAAGGACTGTCATACCCTAGGGCATGGCCAAAAGCCCTCCTATTTGTCAGTATTATATATTACACATTTTTTCTTCCTTGATTGGTCATCCTAATATATTATTCTATATTTATATGTATGATATTATTTGGGTTGTTCTAACGCATCTGACCTCCAAGGTCTTAATTCTAAACATCTTGCCATATTAGAGGCCCATGATTTTAAGGTTGCTCTTGAAAAGTTTCAGAATAGTCCTCCTTTTAAGATTTTGGGTTCCATGTTATTTCTTGATGCTGTCTCTTCTGTTAAACTCCAACTTCATATTCAGGATTCTTATACCTTGCCCTAGGTCCAACAGACATTGGGGGAAATTAATTGGCTGAGGCCCTAGATTTCTATAACTACTGAGGAATTGGCTCCTTTGTATGAGCTCCTAAAAGGTCATGATCTCTCCTCACAGATAATTCTATCTGCTGACCATTTACAGATTTTAAGTGAAGTTCAACAGGCCATAGACACAGCAACCTTAAGGGGGTATGATCCTCTTTTGCCCCTCACCCTTTGCGCTTTTCCTAGGAAAAGGTTATGTACTGCCTTATTAGCACAAGAGGGTGAGCCCATACATTGGATTCAACTCTCGATTGGTGGTTCCCCCAGAGTCTATTCAATAACCAATCAGATTGCTGATTCCATTGTTAAGGGCAGGGTCACCTCTGTCCAGCTGTTTGGCATAGACCCTAATCTTATTGTAACTCTCTTTAAGACAACAGATTTCACCTGGCTTCAGAGAAACACTAGCGGGATTGCTGCGGCTCTTGAGGGGTTTCTGGGTAAAGCTGATTGTCACTATGGTCCTCACAAATGGATGAGCTCTTTCATAGGTTAGAATGGAAGCCCCCCCAGACTGTTTTTAACCTCAACCCAACTCTGGCTTCCTTACCGTGTTTACTGATGGTGGCACCTGGTGGCTTCTTTAGTCATTTATCCCCATTAGAACATGGTAAAGAGCCAGTGCCCATAAAGTCAGTCTCCCATAAAGTTGAGGCGTCAGCTCAATTTAAGGAACTGTTTGCTGTTGTTCTTGCATTAGACACTATTCAAGATTCATTTAGCTTATTCTCTGTTAATTTGTTACCCAACCTAGTTGAGGCCCATATTAAGCTGGACTCCAATCCTATATCACCTTTAATGATTCAACCCCGCTCCCTACTCAAAAAAAGAACTAACCCTATTTTTCTTCAACATCTCAGGAGTCATCAAAATGCACATGGATTTTTTTCTGAAGGAAATAATTTGGCTGATAAATTGGCTTCTATGCCTCAATGTAATACTGTTACAGAAGCTACATGCTTCCACCTACTGACTGTTGTTAAAATGTCTCGGTTCCTGGACAGGGAACCAATGTTGTTAAAATGTCTAAGTTTATCCAGTAACGAAACACAAACCCTGACTCAATGATGTCACATGGAGTTTATTGGTAGACAGGGAGGGAAGGGGGTGGGAGGTAACCAACTCGTAAAGAGCTGAGAGAGAGATAAGATATGAGAGAGAGAGAGAGAGAGAGAGAGAGAGAGAGAGAGAGAAGATGAGATGGAGAGGAAGATGAGAGTGAGAGAGTAAAAGAGAGTGTAAGCAGTCTGTCCTTTAAAGGGGTCCTTTGCACCTGTGTGGTTCTCACAGAACTCTAGGCTGGCTAGAGTATTGCCTGAGTGCATCTTTCTGGGAACAGGGCAGGCCAGCATAATGCCTGAACCTTTAAATGACCCATTTTAATTGGAGGGGTCTTAAACACAAGTATTCACTTATTCCAGTCAAGGACCTTAAAAAGATTGTCGGAACTTGTAAGTACTGCCAGACTTTCCTTCAGATGAACCCCTCCAAACTATTGGAAGCAACCCTCGAGGGCTTCTTAATAACCTTTGGCAAATTGATGTTATTCATTATTCTCCATTTGGAAAGTTAAAGTATATTTTTTCTCTCCATTGATGGGTTTTTCCAATGCCTGCTGGGCATCAGCACATGCTGGGGAAAAAGGTAAAAATGAAATTACCCATATGTTTCAATTCTTTGCAACCCTTTTATTGCCTGATCAGATTAAGACAGATAATGGCCCATGCTTTGTAAGCAGGGCCTTTGTGGACTTCCTTAAGACATGGAGCATCTCACACTCCACAGGCATCCCAAACAATCCTCAGGGTCAAGCAGATGTGTAAAGGTATAATCAAGCTCTCAAATCTCAATTACAAAATCAAAAGGGGGAATCTACACCCCCACATGATCAATTAAAAAGGCATTATTCACCCTAAATATTTTAAATTTTTCTAAAGAAGATAAATACCTGTCTCCATTACAAAAACTTTGGTCCTCTTCGGTTACCTACAGTTCTATTTGAGTCAGATGGAGGGACCCATTGACAGGGATCTTGAGAGGACTAGACCCCCTCCTCTCAGCAGGAAGATGATTTGGATGTGTCTTCCCTCAAAATGAAAAAAGATCAATTTGCCTACCAGTGAGAGACCTAAAATATTTGCCCCAACAAGGGGACAATGACCATCACATCTCCAGGGAGTGCTCCATTTCTGAGAACTGTACCTCTGTTTCCCCTCAGGAACGAATGAAGATGTGGGTAATGCTGCTCTTCCTGGTACCGATGATGCTCATCCTGCCCAGTGATGGAAGATTTGGAAACCCATACAACACCAAAGTTATCCTGACTCATTTGATGGGGAAACCCTGTGACTGCCAGGGTGGAACATAGTCAGTATCTCCCTTTAGTGGACAGTCATACAACAGGTAGATTGTGATACGAAGATAGCAGTCAATATGACTGACACATCAGGATCCATTTTTTCAAATTCCAATAAGTGGATAAGCATAAAGAAGCCCAAGGTTATCCCCCAGGTTGATGCGAAGCCAGGACCCTGTCCTTGCACTGCTTTCTGTCTGACAATGCATTTGGCCTGCTATGGCATTGCCCAAATGTGCACCAGTAGTTCCACTAAAAAGACTCACTGGACCTGGGTATGAAATTTAGTGCTCTCTGGAGGTGAGAGGGGTTGGATTGCGAGAGATGGAGGGTGTGCCTCTGCACCTTGCTTTGGAGCCCCAGGTAAAACTGTTTGCTGGGAACTTGCCCCCCTATTGGTTATTCAGATGGGGGAGTTTAACATCATGTTAGGGAACAAAACGTTCATAAAAAGAACAACTTGTTTTGGACTAGTACCCAGAGGTCAACTATCACCCTGTTGTTCTCCCTGAAAATCAGGGTGAGCTAGTGCTCGACCCCCATATTGAGTCTCTGCTACAAATGGTCTTTGCCTTACTAAATCAAATGACTCCTTCCTTTGCACAGGATTGCTGGCTTTGCCTCCAATCTGGACATCCTTGGCTGCTTGCAGTGGTCTCTAATGATACAGTCACAGATGCCCCTAGTACTATAAAAGATTGCTCAGCCACATTTCCCATCCATGTAAAGCTCCTCCCAATGAAACTTTCTGGGACTTGTATTTGGACCCCGACTACTACTGATAAATCCACTGTAGATGTAGGCCACATTGATCCATCTTTCTGTAATTCAAATACAACCAAATCTAATGCTCAACGCTGCCCACCTTCTGGAATGGTCTTTGTCTGTGGAGGTGGGATGGCATATGACTTCCTGCATGCCAAGTGGACAGGCCTTTGTTCCCCAGCCACCTTGATTCCTGATGTGGATATTCCTGGGGATGAGGCTCTTCTTGTGCCCTCTTGATTTCATTGGTGGGGACCTACAAGGGCCATATAGATGATTCCTATACTTGCTGGCTTGGAAATATCTGCAGGTATGTCCACTGGGCCTGCAGGGCTAGGCATGGCATTTGAGCTCCACAGAAGGCTCTCTGCCCAATTGGTTAGTGGCATAAAGGCCATGTCTAATACTATCCTTCATCTCCAAAAGCAGCTTGATTCCCTGGCTAATGTAGTCATACAGAACCAAAGGGGATTAGACTTATTAACAGCCCAAAAGGGAGGCATATGCTTGTTTTTACAGGAAAAGTGCTGTTTTTATGCCAATAGATCAGGGATCATTCAGGACAAGATCAAAAGTTTTCAGGAGGACTTGGAGAGGAAAAGGCTGGACCTCTGTGACAATCCGCTGTGGACTGGCTTAAATGGCTTCTTACCCTTCTCCTCCCACTGCTTGAGCCTGTACTCCTCCTCCTCCTTATCCTCACTATTGGGCCCTGCATGATTAAAAAGGTCATGCAATTTGTTCACCAACAGGTAGAGGCAGTAAAACTTCATCAGGTCGAAGTTCATTATCATAGGCTCGATACTAAGAGGCAGGCTCCTTGTGACTGGAAGTCCTCATACGAGCATCCCTCCCCTGCCCTCTTCCTGACAAGTGACAGGCAACTTCTCAGACAGACTGGGACATCCTAAGACAGGTCATGGAGTGGTCCATTTAACGAGCTGGATACATGGTACTTTGGGACCAGTAAATTTCCCAATGGGGGACCACCTAAGACAGGCCATGATTTCTGCTGTTCTTACAAAAACAAAAGGGGGAGATGTTGGGCCTAAGAAAGGCTTGGATGATAGGCCCAGTGTAACCTCCTGAGCCTGGCTAGAGTTTAGCAACCTGTCTCTAACTTGTACCTCAATGTGGGGGTGACTCAGCCATATCTGTTTGCAAGATTGCCCCCTGCCTAGCTACCTGCCTGCTTGGTGGAAAACTATTGCCCCTTAACATCTCATGTCACCTTACCCTATCCCAAGATTCCCATCCCCTACCTCAGTCCTATGTAATTTCCTGTGTGTTGGAATAAATCGAGATCCTATTTCGACAGACTCCCGACTCAGTGTGTGTTTTCCCTGGTAACTAGTGAGGGGAGGGTGAGTTGTGGACACACAACATCCAGCTTAGCCCCGGGGTAGTGGCCCTTCCCCTGCTCTAACTGCAGGGAGGACCCTGCACAAGTTCTTATTGCTTACTGGAGTTAATCTTCCCTAAATAAACAATGGTGTCCATTCCTACACAGCTGTTATCCTTCTCATGCTGTTATAAGAATTCCTCACAATGGGGAGGTGGTGGCACATGCCTTTAATCCCAGCACTCAGGAGGCAGAGGCAGACAGATCTCTGTGATTCAAGGCCAGTCTGGTCTATAAGGGTAATTCTAGGACAGCCAATCTTTTACACAGAAAAATCCTGTCTTGAAACAAAACAAAACTACAAATCAAAAGAAAACAGACTTTCTCCCATTAACAAGGTCACGGAAGACATGTTTTCTTCACTCAGGAGTCTCAATGTTTTAAATATGGAGGGCACTGTGGAAGATTTCATATAGGGTGACAAGAAGCAAACCAGACAGGACCCTCCAAATGTGGCTGCCTTTCTTTCCTCCCTTTTATTCCATCCAGACTCACAGTCTCAGGGATGGCTCTACCAAATTTCCCTGGTTGTCCTACCCCTCCTGGATCACACTCCCTGATCCACTTAAGGGTGTGTTATGGGAAGATCCTAAATATTTCTCATTCCATCATGCTGACTACTAAGATTCAACTTCTTACTACCTCATAATTTTTAATCCTTCCCTGGTGATTTCTGTCTTCCTTAAACTTTGAACTTACATGTGTACTCTGCTGGGCTTAAAGTGAGACAGAATTCTGTCTTTGAAACTGTGAGGAATGTATTCAAAGTTACTGTAGAAGGGATTTTGAAATGGTTGCCCTTAGAATGTGATCTGTAAATGCTCCCAACCTCTATTATCTCTATACATTTATGATGTCTGGGGGGAATCAATAAGCCTAAAGGACAAGAAAATAACCTCGGTTATTCAATCCACTCAGAAATTTCCAGCGTGGCTCTCCTGAAATTCTGCTCCTATGCTGCTTCTCCCTTCACACAGGATAAATCAATCAATTGATTCTCATCTCTGATTTTTTGCTTCCTCACTTAGGAATCTATTATAGGTGGTCATCTAGTAGAATCAATGACTCTTCTCTATGTGGTTTTACAGTCAGGGTGGCAGATACAACTTCCCTCAAATGTGTCATTTGAAATGCAAGTAGGTGGTCACTGCAGGACCCCTCATTTCCAAAAGAAATGCTCTACTTTGCCAGCCCAGAGACATCCCATGAGCATGCTCCTGGAGAGGAGAGAAGCTTCTCATGGGGGAACTGAGACCCACCCATGAGGCTGTAGGACTGGATATGTTTATAGAATCTGTTACCGAGTGGGTCAGGTGGATCTTTAATTTCAGGCAGGAGGCTGTCTGCCGGACCTTGCCCAGCCAAAAGGTTTCAGGCCCCCAACAGTGGATACAGAAGTGTCATCATTACCAGAGAAAGCCATTGGTCATAGGAAAAAAACCTGAAACACATAGAAAGACGTATAAATACAAATGCAAACAACATTCAAGACAGAGGAAGAGAGAGAGAGAGAGGCAGAGACAGAGGCAGAGACAGATACAGACACAGAAAGACACAGAATGGGATCAAGAGAAATGTCTTGATGTCTCCCTGAAGTTTTCTTCCATCTCTTTCTGCTTTGGTACAACTCAGTGTACATCCCATGCCAGATGACTCCTGATTCCACTTCACCAGGCTCTCAAGTGCTAGGGCCCATATGGTGAACCACAAGCATTCCATCCACTTAAAAGCATGTTTCAATATCTCTTCTTCATCCCCATTCCAAACAACTTATTATTGTGTTTTTTATGATTTAAAAAATCCAGTGTTTAAATACAGTCCTCAGAAGACAGTGGTAGGCAGATCACTAATTTTTGAGCCAATCTGGTCTATAGAGTGAGTTCCAAGACAACCAAGGCTGTGTAGGACACACCATTTCAAAAACAGTAAAAGACAAAATGAAAATCAGGTTGAAAGTTGTTTTTCATTCAGTGTGGTGGTTACCACCTGCAGCTCAAGATACCCTTGTGATTGACTTAGCAGGATTGCTTATGTACAGGAAGGTTATTGTGAACAGTAAATCAATATCCCATCTAGAAATGTATCAAAATAAGTATGTTTTCTCTGAATGTGTAATAAATGTGATATTCTAAGCAGTCTTCTCTGACATAGGCCTGCATTGGGAAACTGAGGTTGTAAATATCCAGAGAGTTTGATAGATGTGTCTGAGTATACCAAATGAGTGTCCCTCTATAAGAATAAAACAATCTCAATAACTCCCTAACACAATGTTCACTCTTTCATATATAACACCCTCCCCAAAGGACAGATTCTGAAGCTGGAAACATTGCTGTCCTACAGTGAATTATATTCACAGTGCAGTGGCAGCCTGGAATTCTCAGGGAGTTTAAGTAGAACCAGGGAAGCACAGTTATTTCAGATGAAGTTGTTTTACTTGAGTTACTTACTCTCTAAAAACTAAAACAAATAAACATTAAATGAAAGAAAAAAACAACATTTCAGTTTTCTGTAATTTTTAAACATAGTTGAACAAAGACATGGATTCAAAGACAATATGTAAGTAATGAGTAATGTGTAATTATTAATGAAGTGGCAGAAGTAAAGGTGTGTCTCCCAGCCTCTAGATCCAGATTAAGGTTGTGTGTCTTCATTACCTCAAAAGTCCCGATTTGAAGGGGATCTGCCCACTTAAACAATAATTTCTCACAGGTGTGCTCTGTAATTTTGAGTATTGTTAATTCCAGATATAGTCAAGTTGAGAACCAAGAGTAGCCACCTGCAGTGTGTTTGCAATGAGTGCAGCTATAAATATCTTCAGGGAAGTGTGGTTTTTCTTAGCCTGTCAGTGGTCTTAGGTTTCACAATATGGACAGCAGATAAAGAGACTATACAAGGTGAGTGGGAAACAGAGCCAGGAAGTCCGGAAGGTGGCTCTCCTCTTTCCTATTGTTTATTCTATCCAGAACCACAGGTCCAGGATGACTCCACAAAACTGTAGTGGTGTTTTTTTCCCTGTCTCTGAAATAATCCTACAAAGAAAGAGTATTCCAGACTCATCTATGAGTGTGGTTAATGAATATCCTATGTCCTTCTCATGTCAGTCACATAGTATGAGTCTCAGTAGG
>NW_024430068.1:0-897 GCF_017639785.1 Mesocricetus auratus
CATGCTGGTTTTGCCAGCCCTTTATTTGCCAATTTGCTCATCGCTCCTCTCTCTCTGTCACTGGGTACCTTGGGTTCAGTTCAGTGTTTAAGTGTATGTGTTTGTCTCTGCTTCCATCAGCCATTGGATGAAGGCTCCCTGATGTTTATAGACATCAAGTTCATTGTCAGGAATGGGCATTCAAGGTGGTCTCTCCACTATTGCTTAGCTTGCCAGTTGGTGTCATCCCTTTAGATCACTAGAGGTCACACTGGTGCCTGATGAGTCTTCTAACCTATCATTACCTCTTCCCCCTATTCTACCCCCACTCATCCTTCCTGTTGCCACATGGCCTACTGTCTCTTCCTCTTCTCCCCCTCTCTTCTTTCCAGCTCCCACTTTCCCCCAACTCTTGCCGTGTTCTCCATCTCTTCAGAGGATCTTGACTCATTCCTCTTCTCTTGGGTACCATGCATATCTTTTAGGTTTTTCTTGTTTCCCAGACTCTTTGTCAGTGGAAGTACAGACTGCCACTATCCTGATCCATGTCTAAAATCCATATATGAGTGAGTACATACCATGTTTGTCTTTTGTGAATGGGTTACCTTCCTCAGGATGCTTACTTCCAGTGCTATCCATTTACCTGCGAATTTCAAGATTCCAATGTTCTTTTTTGCTGATTAATACTCCATTGTGTAAATGTACCACATTTTCTCTATCCACTCTTCAGTTGTGGGGCATCTCGGTTGCTTCCAGGTTCTGGGTATCACAAATAATGCTGCTATGAACATAGTGGAACAGATGCCATTGTTGTATGAATTTGCCTCTTTTGGATATATTTTGGAGTAACATAAAAGTATATTCATGGGCCATGGCCACATTAAATGCTTCCTGAAAAGAATTCTTTTATCTAAGAGG